>NC_137054.1:59026312-59331228 GCF_032717465.1 Coenobita brevimanus
AAGTGGTCTGGACAATTTTTAGTATTCTTTTCTAAACTCATTTTTTTTTAAATCGAGGCGGAGATGCACGTAACAGGCTGATGATGACATTGGCTGAATTCAACTTTATGACCGAATAACGTGGTTGTATTTCAAATAATTACCGGTAATGTGAATCGAAATTTGTTGACTAACTCAAATTCAGGAAGATGTTATTCGAACATGTTGCATCCACCCATGTCATCACCACCACTGTCAAGTGCATCTTCGCTCTTGGTAAAAAAGAAAAAAAAGAGTATACTAAGGAGCCAGAACAATTTAAGTCAAGAGAGTGAGAAAGTTAACCTTAAGAACGTGGGAGGATTAACTAACCACTTCAGAAGTACATTTATCTGCTTTCATTGTCAATATTTATCAGGAGAAATAATGTAAGTTAATGTAATGTACTGTACAAAATGAAACTACTGTAGGTAAATGCGTGGCAATTACCTCAAAGGTGCTTTTTTACATTCATAGATATATAGATACATACATAGATACATACATAGATAGGTAGGTAGATATAGTTCCTCCTTTGGATAGTCCCTGAAGTTTTGGCAGTATTAAAGTTTGTGCTTAGAATTATAATCAGTAAAGTAGATTGCGGTGTGTGTTAAACCGCCGCGGCATAAGCAAAATAAAACCACTCAACACCTCCACTGGCGGTTTGTTTCGTAACTTTATAAATTGGCGGGAAAATTCAAATTCCCCCAAAAGTTAGGTGCTGTGGAGTTGAAAGAATGTGTAGAAGACCAAGAACGAGGTGGAAAAATAGAGAGAGAGAGGGAGGCTTGAGGTGCCAGGATAGAGTGGTGACGAATTGTGGTAGAGAAGCATCCTTTTTTTTTTTTTTTCCCGCGATATTTCTTGATAACCTTTAGGACTGGAAATCTGAAAAGTTATTGGATATTTTAAGCACGGCATCTGCTGGTTTTAACTACTTAACTACGATGACGTCCTGCATAATATTTCAGTCTTCGTGGCCTCTAGACGACTCTATTCAAGTTTGCCAGACCTTCGTACTGAAGTCTATATTCAACCCACCAGATCAAAAAGTCAGTCCAAATGGAAATTGAAATAAATTAGAGGTAACTAAAGCAGGATGTGTGTGTGTGTGTGTGTGTGTGTGTGTGTGTGTGTGTGTGTGTGTGTGTGTGTGTGTGTGTGTGTGTGTGTGCCGGAGCGTGCATTAAAGCAAGCCAGGTGTAGAGAAGTCAAACACCAATCCCTTCACTCCATTACCGACGTGTTGACTTCCTGACTCCATCTAGCAGTGGAGAGCTACGCTATACACTGGCTCGTCTGATATACTGAATAGAATTTGCAATTGAGAGAGGGAGAGGCGGGAGAGGAATACAAAGGTAGGGAGATGGCAGAGAATGGGAAACACACACACACACACACACACACACACGCGCGACTATAGGTAAGAAAAAAAGGTTAAATTCGAAAATGAGAGGAGCTACCGACGAACATTCGAGATGCGACCGTTAACAGCTGGCCAATCAGCCATGATGTCATTAACTCCGCCCTAATGATACACAAATTACATACTGAATTACCTCGACTGAACTGTGTATTAAACTACGATTCCTCTTTCACTTGGATGGCTGTAAAGTTGTGTTGGAGTTTGATGTTTAAAAACTGTAAAATAGGGAAAAGGTGAATTCTCCCACCCCCCTTCCTCTCTCTCTCTCTCTCTCTCTCTCTCTCTCTCTCTCTCTCTCTCTCTCTCTGTGTTACGGAGGGAGCGAGGCAGTATTTTGTGTGCGGATTTAACCTAAATAAAATCGTCATATGTTAGCTGGAATGATATAGCTCTCAATCCTCTAACAGCACTTTAATCATAGTAGATATTAATCCCCCCGTGGTGGATTCATGTATATCACCTTAACGACCTATATTACGAAATAAACCGCTAAGGAAGTGGTGCTATGGAGCCTTCTTATCTGACTTAAATATTGATCTTAGTTATGTTTTTGTTACCTGTCTGTATTCTTGCCACCTTGGATAGACCTCTTGTAGTGAAAAGCTTAGTAGAGGTTTCATTTAACCCATCCAGTTCAAGGAGTATTTCGTGAGCTGAGTAATATTGTTCGGCGATAGCAGTATTGAAGAAGTCATCGTACTGACGGGTTAGCGCAAGAAGAAATGCAGTTGTGCATATATTAAAAATGCGGTTAAAAAGTTTCTGTAAGCATTTCCTGTTTTGTCCACTTTATCGTCACTTAAAATTAACCTAAATCCGTTTTGACTGTTGAGCGGTGAACGATCAACACTAATATGTCGTTTTAGCCAAGAAGTGCCAAAGAAAGGATGTATATCCAGAGTACTGTCTTAATCTGCCATTGAGCAGCGAGAAATAAGTAACAAAAGTCCCTGCTAAGTTAAAGTGGACGAACTTTTGTCAAGCAGACCTATCATGCATAATTTGTAGGTAAGAAACCTTCAGGTTAAAATAACGCAGGTTTTGAATACTTATTATGATGCACTGGAATTTGAAACATAACCCATATAAGTCAGAATGGCATAACTTTAGTCCCACTTAAACACGACATTAATTTCGTAACCTAAAGTAACATACTCCTGGAACCAGATGGCCCACCCTCAAAACATAACAGCCCATATTATTCTAAATCTCCAAGCACCGAAACCTTGCGTACAGAATTCGCAGCAAAACTCAACTCCTGCATAAACAAAGTAGCAGCTCATCACATGAACCTGAAAACATTGACGCAATCCATCCTTGTATGTGAAATCCCACGTTCACCTCTCTTGCGTAACCTATTTAATTTCACTCCTCCACTCCTTCCAAGTAACCTATTTCCTTTCATTCTTCCATGCCTTCGACGTAACCTGTTTCCTCTTGCTCTCCTCCATGCTTTCGACGATTTACTCTTTATTTCCCCTGTGCTTTCCACATAATGTATCTCGTTTTTCATTCCTCCTTTCCACTCGCGTAGCCTGTTTCGTCCTTCATCCCTCCATCCCGCGTTTCCCTCGTATGTAACCCATGTTCCCTTTCATCCCACTAGAAACACTCAAGCGTTCGTTCAACCCTTGTATATGAAACCCTGCGTTCCTTTCCCATGTAACCTATTTCGTCTTACATTCCTCTAGCAAGACAGCTGGCATGTTGAATCTCGACTGAGCGCAACAATCCCTCACGCCTCGTATGCAGATCTACGTTTAATGTCACGAGCCCCACGTAAATCTAGGCGCGGAAGGGCAGGTAAACACATCGGCACTGGCGGAGGTGTTTTGCCCGGGTAAACAGTGTCCGCAAACAAGGGATGCGTGATAATGTCAAAGTTTATGTCCGGGACGAGCCATAACTCAGGACTTGGGTGCATGGTACGATGTGTTGGACATTCCGACTTCCAGGACTAGTGGGCCTGCCTCCCCCCCCCCCGCGCGCGTGTGCGTGTGTGTGTGTGTGTGTGTGTGTGTGTGTGTGTGTGTGCCCTCATGTTACTTGTGTTTTTTTTTTTTTTTAATGAAAACAAAAGAAGAGAAAAGCTAGAAACCTGGTAGGTTTTCTCTCCGAGTAACATTGAACCAAAAAGTGTTGAAAATCAAGATGTGCGAGACCGAGATGGCGGGACATAATGTGTCTAATGACTGGAAAGCACAACCAGTGGGGAAAAGAGAGAGAGAGAAAGAAAGAGTTCAGTCGTGTATGGTCGGCAACGTGAAGGACTGATCAGAAGGACTGCATCAGAGCTGGGCAGAGGGTGAGTGTGGCTAGACAGGTGCTGCATGGCTGCTGCAATGGAGAAGAATACGGACAGGGAGTTCGGAAGAGTTACGTTGTTTGACTACCAGAGTAGGCTAATAGCGATAAATGAAAGAACACGATGTAGTTTTGTGGCAGAGGGAAAGAGGTTGAAGTGCAGTGCAGAAAGTAAAGATTAATGCCTGACTCTGCCGAAGACCTTTGAGATGAACTAGCGCGATAGTAAAAGTTTCACTGAAATCTCGAAAGTCCGTTGACCAGAAATCTGAAAGAAATGAAAGATCACCTGTGCAACGTCTGTGATGGAGTCTAAAATGATTGTCAGAAAGGTTATAAGAAGAATGATGTTTCAGACTCTTCATGTTGAGGATAGATCCAAAGACGTAAGACTTGCACAAAATTAAGGAAATCGGGAGACAGTCAGAGAGATGAGAACTGTTAATTTCCCCGAGACAGGCTAAATGCGCAATATTTCAGCAAGAAGGAATGGAGCTAGTTGACATTCAAATACGAAAGAGTTTGCTTAGGCAGGTTGTCAGCTCGGAAGCACAGTATTTGAGAGCAGCAAAAGAAATTTCATTAGGACCATACACTTTCTATGTGCTCAGGCCAGAGAGTGGGAGAAAGAATAATTTTTGAAGACATTTTAATGTCAGGCTTAACGAAGAGTTTATTTAACACTACGATCATCGCCTTAGACTGCATTTAGTTTTTATTTTATTCTTTCTTTTTCATATCATAATTTTTATCTCCGAAACAAGAACCGGGTACATGAAAACAGGGCGTGCTTTTTTATTATTCTAGCTACTGTTCCTGTATACTGTAGTTTTTGCAGTTTTTCCGTATCGCATCACCTTTTCAACTGTCCTTTCTCTACACTTTGTGTTTCTTATGTCCTTTCCTTTCCTTCTCCTCTGCAACCTATATCAAAGTCTAATGAGATACTATCATTAGACCTTGGCCTATACCATTCCCTACCCACTTTTCCAGTCTCTGATGACAACAGCAAATCAGCCGACGTAAAAAAAAAAAAAAAAGCCTATTCTTCTTCTTCTTCGTCTTCTTCTTTTTCTTCTTCTTCTTTTTCTTCTTCTTCTGTTATTATTATTATTATTATTATTATTACTACTACTACTACTACTACTACTACTACTACTACTACAACTACTACCGCCGCCGCCCCTCCTCCTCCTCCTCCTCCTACTACTACTACTACTACTCACTTTGGGATAAGAAAGGTGATCTGGATGATGATAATGATAGTTATTATTATTATTATTATTATTATTATTATTATTATTATTATTATTATTTGGTGGTGGTGGTGGTGGTGGTGGTAGTGCTGCTGCTGCTGCTGCTGCTGCTGCTGATGATGATGATGATGATGATTACTGAATTCATCCAGCACAATAAGAAACATGGGCTTGGCTTACCCTAGAGTCTAGAGTAAGCCAAGCCACTCGTAGGCTACAGTGTAGGGCCAAGACTGTAGCCTACGTGTGGCAAGGGAATAAGGTATCATGTTGGTACTGAAATGGCCTTGATCCATAATCATAATCTGAGTTACTTACCGTACAAGTTGCGGAAAGGAGTCTGCAATCTCGGAGAAGCTTACATACGGGGCTTTTCGGTGTTTTTCTTAAGCCTTACTTGAACACCAACTTTTAATTATCTGAAACAGGAACACTGCTGATAATCCAGAGTCGGGTAACATGAATGAGAAGCTGTAGGAAATATTAGGAAAAACGCAAGATAGTTCGATAACCTGTACGAAAATTAAATCAAGGAACTGTTAGGAAAACTCAGAATTCAGGTAGGTACAGTGGTGGACATAAATATTGATGCCCATCAGAACAATAGACAACGAGAATGTGACTTTCGGAATACCACCAAGATTTTCCTTTTTTAAGAATATAGAGTATATGGAAGTGTTTCATAAATGTTCAGATATAAAGTGGAGTGATATTGTTACCCACAACTGTACATATGGAGAAGGGATGTTGCTGATGCATTTATTTATTTATTTATTTATTTATTTATTCACTTCTTTTGGAGTGGCGATTAATACAGTATTTCGATATTCAGGATGATAAACTTCTGATTAATGATAATATAGTATTGCTAGATGAACAGTTTTATATTTTTGACGTGCTGTTTGTTATTTCTGGAATTACCAGTCTGTATTAAGCTGTGTCTGGATCACAGGAAAAATAAACGGATGTGTAAGTGTGGCAGGTAATGGTGTCCATACAGCATCGCAGCTTAACCACCTCACACATGACGCCTTTCATAGTCTGTCATTACTACCAGACGATGTATACGACTTCAGGGACTTCCAACTGGGCAAGTTAGATATTAGCTTCATCAGCACCTTCATTAGGCTACTAAGTTGAATAAAATCGCAGCAAGGCTTTTAAATATACGTGGTCAGACAGACTGAAGCGGATAACCAGTGTCTGTAACAGTTCTGATATATATCACCATACTGAACTTAATAACAACTTAATTCTGTTATATATCACCATATTGAGTTTTTTTTTTCTTTTGCAGACGGGCTTAATGAGGTGACAGCGGAAATGAGCCTGACCGTCAGACTGGTAACTGAAGCCATGCTCTTCAACTCTGTTACCGTGCGCCTAGCAGACATGACCCAAGAGGCCTTCCTGTCGCCGCTGTTGTCGTACTTCATCGATGGTCTTGCCGCCATCATACCATGTCCTCGCGAGAACATCTTTATTTTCAATATCCAGGTGTGTGTGTATGTGTGTGTGTGTGTGTGTGTGTGTGTGTGTGTGTGTGTGTGTGTGTGTGTGTGTGTGTGTGAAAATAACACGAACGGAGTTGAACCAGTTTTAACTAAACATGGAAGTGTTGATCAGGATTTTTTTTTCTTAAGAATTGGTCCAAGGTCACGGCCACATGGTAAGGGCAGGTTAAAGTTTTTATTTTTTTGGCCAAATAAGGGCTGTCATATAAAACACACACGCGCGCTTGCGCTGACCCAAAGAAGTGGGAGAGGAGGTGGGTTGAAGCAATAAATGTTACCTTATTCCATGTGTATTAATGCGTTACTTTTTGTGGTTTACATACTGTCGTTAAGTATCTTAAAGTATTGTGAAATAAATCACTGCTTTAATTCTTCAAATTTTACTCAATGGGAGCCAGGGGACTAGGGGAGATGACTGTGTTAATGGTTCAAGATGAAAAGTGAACCAAACAGCGATTTTTAACGTTCCGGGATAGAACTGGCATGCCAATCAATCTTACTTTCAAGATTAAATATCTTACTCCAAATTCCATACTACAGTATTATCAGTTTTGCAAGGAAAGTCCTGGTGAAATGTTAAACTGGCAAAATCCCGGAGTGTTTTAAATACTTAGACTTTCCTCCCAGACGGTGATAAAAGAACCAAAAAGATCAAGCTAAGGAAACAGTACGGACATGTGGTAGCCCTAGACCAAATCTGGTGAAAAAGTTGAATGTTAAGAAAGAACTAAGGGGTTTGATTTCGAGAATGGCAAAAGGTCAAGGCTGCAGGGCAGGGTCAACAATACGGGCATTCACAGACTCCCCCAAATTGCCAGTCTCCCCATGATAATTTGAGAAATAAAAATGTGGTCAACTAAACCACTGTTTTGTAAATGTTAGCTTTATCACTTCTTTCATAAGTATAATTTTATGAACATATTTACTCAGTAAAATGCAGAAAAGAAGCTTCATTATATATATATATATATATATATATATATATATATATATATATATATATATATATATGCAAGTGGATACGGCATCACCCACTGGAGTTGAGGCCAGTGGCCGCCATCTTGGTTGTTCCAAGACGATCGTCGACGCACGTGTTTACGCTTTCAGCATGGTACGGTGTTTGTATTTCTTGCTTGAAGCTGAGGCTATGCATGCTAGTTTGGAGACAAGCAACTGATACTGTTAATATTCAACACCATGCCATCGTGCGCAACGATCAACTGCACCAACAAGTGGTTTACGGACTGTGGACAGGCGTTTCATCGGTATGCCTAGAGCCGGTTTACAGTATATCAGCTACCTACCTGTCTCATTGTATTCTTCCTTATTTTATATCTTAAGGTACCAAGGAATGCGTAAGACACATACAATATCCTGGTTGAGGTCTTTTGGAGAACCTGGATTAATGAGATATCTGAGTACAACGTTCAGTTGAGCCATACCATAGGTTCAGGTTATGTATGTATTCATAGAGAACAAATTCTGACAACATTCGAATGTGCTAGAAAATTATTGTGATATGGCATAATTGACACTGGATTCTTTATCCATGCATCCCTATTCTCTCTGTCAGTGTATTTGTCGGTTGCATTTTCCAATAGTAGGGCAAACAACAACAAAGTATGACTTTTCTGACCGTTTTGATAATCAGTGGCCACTCACACCAAAAATTTAATGTCGGTAAAATTGTTGCACGCGACACAGAACTGTGGTGCTTGTTTACTCTCACATAAACTGTTGTTTGATGATTAAACAGGCAGAGTTTGATTAGGCAGTATTTTACGACAAGAGCTTCATGGAGTAGCTGAATGGACCATCACTTAGGAAACAACTGTCCAAGGTGATCCTTTTCAGGCATGAGTGATTGTGTATGCTCTTGACATATGTTGGATTATATTATGACTATTGTATTGCGCTATATGTGATTTCTCGCCACTCCACCGATGTATAACTCCATCAGTTACACCTACTCGCTCGCAATAACCTCGGATATTTGGCTTCTGCTTTTCAATAAACTGCGATTGTTTGTGTGCAGTTTGAGTTATAAAAAATGCCATACACTAAAATAATACTTGACAGCACGAAAAAGGCTAGCATAGACGCATCAAGCTAATCGGGAGTTACAGCACGAAAAAGGCTAGCATAGACGCATCAAGCTAATCGGGAGTTCACCGATGGGACAGTGATAGTGTTGGCATCATTCGTATTATGACCCTGTGAGGGGCAACAGTGGTATGTGGTATAGTAAGTGGGTTTTTCATCACCAGTGACTTTATTTATGACAGTAAATGAGAAATTCCCAAATTAATGTAGGTGCCTCAGTTCTGATACAAGTTCTCCATTTTTCGGGTCGTGTTACATGTGTGTATACGCGGGCGTTTGGGCTCGATGAGATCACCTATAATGGCCCTCACCACCACGCACGGGCTTCAGCTGCTGGCGTGTAGTCGTACGCGGCATGCCCCATCAAGTGTATATATATATATATATATATATATATATCAGTGTTTCATTATGATAAAGTTGAAGGGAATCATTAAACTAACAAAACTAATAGTCTAAACATCAGGACGAATATTCTTCGTAAAACAAATTACATTCTCAGCCTTGTCTTTTATGATAGCTTTAATCAAATAAAACTTTCCGACATATATGTCTACATATAATGCTACCAAAGTCATTTGGCTACAAAATATTTATAGGAGTCAGAAGAAGATTGTATGCATATGCCCATGTCAAGAGTTGGTGTTGTCTTCCTGGAAACTTCGGCACTTGGGATTTCGGTCGGCGGCTTTGTCTCCACATGATTTCGGCTTCATAAAGTGCACCTTTTTTATAACATATAGTCGGTATATTCTCTTCAGCATTTGCCAGATGAAACATTAACCTCTTTGATATCTAAATGATAAGCGTTTCAAATTAAACATTCAGCGAGACTTCTAATAATGTGATGAATGCTAACGGACCACTTGTTTTATGCATTCTGGTAACTGTTCTGCAGTATTTTACTTAGTAAATCATCTATAGATAACTGGTATTATGACCACTGATTGCAGTACTGAAGAATTTATGTCCTCGCCGTCATTAAATATCATGGAAGTGATTTTAGAAAATATATGGCAGTGCGAGTCAGGAGTAGTTGACCGAGTTCCTAATTAAATTACTGGGCGATCGGTAGCAACGCCTAAGTTTGTGAACGCACCCTTTGACCCGTAGCCTATACATCTGTGTAGACAAAATAATTTAAACAGTTTTTATGTAATATCGGTGGTAGGTGGTGACCTTCATCCATCCAGTTGATGTAATGATGCCAACTTCTTCCTCTACCTTTATCATTGTTTGTGTCTTCCCTCCTCTCTTCTTATTTGTCTCCTCTTTCCTGTCATTTTCTTCTCTTATTTCCTCTTCAGGTGGCTTTACATTGAGTGACAAGCGTAATGGTTTACTGTATGCCAGGAAACCATTTACAGTGCCTGCACGACACTGTAAATTCTCATGTGGTCTAGTGGCGAGGTATTGCACTTTGTTTATTCACAAAAACGAGCACGTGCGGCAGCTATTGCGACAAGCTTCTAGTCACGACAGCAGTTAGGCTGTAACTGGGGAGGGGAGGAGGAAGCAGGGGGCTGCTGTGATATGCACAAAAACACAGCTGTTCAGCGCTGCACACTAATTTCAAATAATTTCAAAGTACAGTACAGTTGGAAAAAAAACTTTTTTTTGGGGGGGGGGGTTCCGTAGGCCCAGGCCCAAAATGTCCAGACATTGGGGTGTCCGGTTATTGGGCGTCCAGATATTACAGGGATTATTGTACTGTACTTACATATGTATGTAAACATTTTTTGTCTTGGCATTCATTTGTCCTTAAGTACATACTGTACCTGTTTATGTGTGTAAATGCTTATGTATATGTTTATATTCAGTACATACTTGTTTTATGGGGATAGGGAAGGAGAGGAGGAGGGGGAAAGGATGGAGAAGTGTGAGTGTGTGATCTGTTTAAATTCAGTCATGTGATATGATAGATCAGTGGCTGCTGATTGGTCGAGCAAATTTTCCCAAGCAAATTCCCTGCTCGCTACAGAAGAGACCTGGAAGGGAGCCAAACACAGCATTGGTGATTTGCCCTTGTGGGGTGATCGTTGGCTCCCGTACAACCTCATTTGGCGCTGTCGCCCAGCGGCCGTTAATGAATCCGGGGTCATACCTTCCCTTGTGCTTCATGACCATCCGGTAACCCACATGACATAGTTGTCACACTGCCATATTGCAGAATTTCTGCTCATCAGAATTCCATTATTCCCTGAACCACTCCCCATTGAAACAAGCTTTCTGATTAGTTCCCCTAAACTTGAACCTAATTACAGTAGTTCCCTTAAACTTTAACCTTCAGCAGTCCATGTCCAGCTGTTACAGATTTTTTATTGAAGGGCACCCTCTGCTCATCTTAAAAAAGAAAAGAAAAAAAAAGTTAAGACCAAGCTTGGTGAAAGGGGCCAGACAGTTATGAAGGGATTAAAGTTTGAAAGCAATCAGTCTAAGGTCAAGCCCACGTGGCAAAATCAGCTTAAAGTTTTTATTCATTATTGACCAGACTTGATGGAATGGTTGAGAGTAAAGAAAGAATGAAGGAATTAGATTCTGAAAATAAGTCAGAAGTTAAGGTTACAGAGGAAAGTCAGAAAGTGACCCTTGTATGCCAGTGTGAACAAAATGAAAATTAGAACAGTTTTCGTCAGATTTTATCGAAACTTTGTGGAATGGTAGTGTGGGAAATATGTTCCCCCAGAGCTGTTGCGCTCTCTACTTTTATCATAGTTGCCCTTGGTTAAAGGCAGAGGAAAACTTGAGACCGTTGTTAATTGTTCAAGCAGTTTTAATAACCCAGAAATTATGTTCTCTTTAATAATTATTGTTATTGATAAATTAAATGCTACTGCGTGTAACCCCGTGGACAACTATACATTGTAAATACATGTAATTATGTGGAATTTTCCACTGACCTAAACTGCATCTGCGCATTAGATGACGTGGCGAGGATGAAAAGGATCTTCGTGTAAAGCAGATGTGGAATTAAGAAAAGAAGAGATGAGAGGAGGGAGGAAGAGATCAGTAGGGCGGAAGTAGTGGAAGTGATGAAGAAGATTAAGCTGGGAAAGGCCCCAAGAATTGATGGAGTGTGTGGTGAAATGCTTAGGTATGGGGGTGAGATTGTTGTGGAGTGGATATGGAAGTTGTGTAGATTGGCTTGGGAAGAGGGAAGGGTTTCAGAGGACTGGAAATCAGGTATAATTGTTCCTCTGTACAAAGGAAAGGGGAGAGAGAAGTATGTGGTAACCATAGGGGTATTTGCCTTCTTAGTGTGACTGGTAAAATATATGGTAGAATACTCATTGATAGGGTTAGGCATATGACAGAGGAGCTAGTTGGAGAAGAACAAGGGGGATTTAGGAAGGGAAAAGGGTGTGTAGATCAGATATTTGTTCTAAGATGTTTAGTGGAGAAGTATCTAGAGAAGGGAAGGAAAGTGTATGCTGCCTTCATGGACTTGGAGAAAGCTTATGACAGAATAGATAGGCAAGGTATGTGGGAGGTATTAAGAATATATGGAGTGGAGGGGAAATTGTTGAGTGCTGTGAAGAGTATGTACGAGGGATCTAGGGTTACGGTGCGAGTGGATGGTGAGCTGAGTGAGTTCTTTGATCTCAGTGTGGGACTGAAACAGGGGTGTGTGATGTCTCCATGGCTGTTTAATATGTATATGGATGGGGTTGTAAAGGAGGTGCAAGGTAGGGCAGTAGATGTGGGGCTGGCCCTAATGAATGAGGGTGAGATTTGGAAGCTTCCGGTGTTGCTGTTTGCTGATGATACAGTATTGTTGAGTGAAGATGAATGGGAGTTGCAAGGTTTGGTGAATGAATTTGGGACAGTGTGTAGGAGGAGGAAGCTGAAAGTTAATGTAAACAAAAGTAAAGTTATGGTGTTTGAGAGGAATGAAATCACAGAGTGTGCAGTGAGGTTGGATGGTGAGGATATGGAGAATGTGAGTGCATTCAAGTACTTGGGTAGTGTGATGAGTAAGGATGGAACTTTGGGGGATGAAGTACGTGAAAGGGTACAGCAGGGAAGGAAGGTTGTTGGTACACTGAAAGCAGTGATGAGAAATAGGGAGGTGAGTATGGAAGTTAAGAAGACACTGCATAATGGTATTGTGATCCCTACCCTGACGTATGGAAGCGAGGCATGGACCTTACAAGAGGGGAACAAGTCAAGAGTGAGAGCAGTGGAAATGAGTTACTTGAGAGGAGCATGTGGAGTGACGTGGAGGGACAGGTTGACGAATGAAGAAGTGAAGGAACGTTGTGGGGTAGATGTGGATGTGGTTGAGAAGATTAGGAGAAATACACTGAGGTGGTTTGGACATGTGGAGAGAATGGAGAATGAAAGACTGACTAAGAGGGTGTATGTAGGTGAGGTGGAGGGAGGGAGAGGGAGGGGTAGACCGAGGATGAGGTGGAGGGATGGAGTCGAGAGGTATATGAGGGAGGGGGGGGTGAGTTGGGGGGAGGGTAGTCAAATGATGGGTGACAGAGTGACTTGGAGGCGTTTTGTCTGCGGCCACCCTTTGCGGGATTAGGGCGTCGGGCTATAGATAGATAGATAGATAGACATAGTTAAAGGGAATATTTGGTTTAGCTTTAGATTAATTAAAACTAAGATTAATTTGTTAGATTTGCCCTGTACATATCATGATTTAATCTAACTGTATTTAGTACTGTAATTAATTAATAGTTGGCAACCCACAATTCTATGAGGAGCTGGGGCTTGCCGTGCTCACTCACTCTGCTCCCAGACCTTGTGGAGTTAGCACTCTGTTCCTAGACATAGTTAAGCTAGCACGTTGTATACAGTATAAGCACCTACAGGACGCTTGATAGCTCAAGCAGCTTACACTAAGCAGCCCATCGTCATCGGTTATCGATCACTCCCTCTTCACTAGCTAGGTAACCTTTACGAATTGGCCAGTTCAAGGGGGGATTTGCTTTGAGATAGAAGAGAAATAGTTATTGTAGGTGAGTTAAGGTTAAGTTACATTTCACCTAACTCTGAGACTTGTTTGAATTACTTAAGGACAACTTTATGGACGAGTAACGACCTACGAGTTGTTTATTAGGAAATACCAGAAATTTCTTACATAGCGGGGCCCCGGCAGGGATACCGACTTGTATACATTAAATATTTTTCACATTTTGGTGCCCAGAAAGAGGGCCCCGATTTGTTTACCAGAATTATTAAACATTTTTCACAGGTAGAGCATTAACCAAAAAGTTAATATTTTGCTTTTTAGACCTGTAAGTCAAAGGTCAAGGTCACTCTAAAGATTGGATTTTGACCAAACATAGTGTAGGGTTCAGTGTAAGGCAAGGATGAAGGGATTTGGTTACAGTCAGAAGTCAAGGTCATCTTGAACAGTTGTTATCCAGTTTGATTTAGACCAGGCTTGATGGTAGAGTTAGGGTAAGGTAAGAGCAAAGAGTTGACAGTAAGGTAAGTTCAAAGCTCAGACTCACAGGTAATGTCAAAGTTCGACCATTGTACAGGTATATATGTGAACAGTTCTCATCTGATATAAACGAGATTTGGTGGAAGGGTTGTCAGCCAAGGAGTTGACTTTTAGAATAATAGGTCATCAGTCAAGGCCTGCTTATTGAGTGCTACCTTGGAAAAGGCTTGAGTACTGGAACTGCGTTGATCTAGTAGGGCCAGACTAGATAGGTGCAGCCACACTAGAAGTTCCCAGTAGCAGCAGTCGAACTGAAAGCGCTCCCCCTACTGGCGACATAAGCCAGCCGGGATAAGTATGCTGGGAGTTTCTTGCCCGACATCTCTTGACACCCTCTTGAGTCAGAGCCCCAGTCAAAAAGGGTGGTGGCCTTTTGAAGATAGGAACAAGGAGGATGGAAATGCCACTTCGTCCCCCACGTCTCTTTAGCCAGAGCCTAAGCCGGAAAAGATGAAGGCCCTTTGGGAGTAAGGACAAGGAGAACATGGAGGAGAATAGCGAGGCTGCTTCAACCCCACTAGAGCCAGAGCCCTAGCTGGAGAAGGCGGTGGTGGTCTCATGAGACTAAGGATGAGGAGGGCACAGAGGAGGCTGGCCAGGCCACCTCATCCCCCACCTCTCCTGAGACCCTCTTGAGCCACAGCCTGAGCCAGAAAAGGTGATAGTGGCTCTTCAAGGGTGAAGACAAGCCAGTTTGTGGAGTGCTACTTTATAGTGGTGAGCAGGCGTCAGTACTGCTTCAACTGGGTGGGGCCATACTAGGAAGACCTTTTAGCAGCAGGCAGACTAAAAGCACACCTCTTAGCCAAAGGGGGTGTGGGGCAAGACAGCCAAACTTAGTGCTGGTCCCAAGCCTGGATAATTAGGGAGGGTTAGCATCAGGAAGGGCATTCAGCCATAAAACCGGCCAAAACCAAAATGGTTCATCAAAGCAGGAGAGCCTTGGAGGTGCAGAACTGAGCTGTATGGCAAAGATTGGAAAAATATGGAAGATGAAGGTCATATGACAAAGTGAATTTAAAGTTTTTATATGATTTAGCCCAAACTTGGAAGGATTCAGAGTAAGGTAAGGTGTAGGGATTCCATTTTGAAAACAACCAAAGGTCATTGAAAATACAGTAGTTTGTCGAAGGTTGGGGTTACAGGGGTACAGTCAAATCTTCTGTCAATAGACAAGTTGTAGAGCATGGGTATTTTGATCTTTGAATGCACATTCTTATTCACTTTATTTTGGTGGCAAAGTATTTGGTAGCTCAGTTTGTTAAAATACCAGTACAAGTACAGATGTAAGCAAAAGATATTAAATACATTTTCAGCTCAAAGAAAGCTTATGAATACATCCCCATGTATGTTAGAGAATGCCTGAGTATAGACTACAATATAATGTAATGGTGTCATGAGCATGTAATGATATATATAACTCAGCTTTCGCTCACCCACCGACCCACCCCAGGATGACACCGATGTCGAATCCCGCATCCTAAATGTGAGCTTCTCTGCCAAGCGGCCTGACATACCTGGAGAGGAGTTTTATCCACCCCAGCATCTCAGAGAGCGAGTGTACCTCAACCGTGCCCACCTTGCAAAGCTCGCCACAGTCCAGGTGAGAAAGAGAGTCATATGTTTACCTGTTATGCACATACAGTAATTTTGTACATTACTAGGCCCACATACTTGGTATACTGTACTGTTGATAATATTCCCACTCTTGTGCATTCTCATACCTTATTCTTATACCTCACCTTATCCGTTGGTGCGAAAAAGGTTGTGATGATGATAATAAGTACAAGATACTACAGTACACTGTATAGTAATTTTCTCATAATCACTGGCATGGCTAGGATTTTTAAGACTGAGGTTGCCAAATAATGGGGTAGCCCAAGGGAAGCTTCTCATGAGTGTCCATGGGTATTCTCCCGATAATTTTGGGTGGCCTGGTGTATTTCAGGGATGGCCAATGTCACCTTGACCACATAAATGGCAATGCCACTGCTCATAATGCAATTAGAGTTCAGTTTCAGGAATAATACAGTGAAAGTGTACAAAGTCAACTCAGTTCTGTTGCTTATAGGTAAATCTGTTCTCTATATTCTCTGTTTCTCTTTATATATATCTGATGCCAAATGCCTCTCCTATGAACAGGGTAAAGGGTAGCCACAAACAAATTACCTTCATGTTACCCTGTCCTAAGCTTTCTGGCAGCCCTCTTACTTACACACCCTTCTCTCATATCTCTCTGTCCCTCCACCTCATCCTTAGTCCACACATTCCTTGTCAGTCTCTCATTCTCCATCCTCTCCACATGATAAAGCATCATAAAACATTTCTCCTAGTGGTTTTTAGGACATCCACATCAACACCACCACAACATTCCTTCACTTCTTTAATAATGTCTTTTTCCATGTAATTCCGTATGATCCTCTCGTGTAATTCATTTCCACTGCTCTTACACAACATACTCGTATGTCTTTTCAACGATGTCCAAGCTTCAATTCAATAATGTTAGAGTTGGGATCACAGTGCTGTAAGTCAGTCACTATTTTTTTTAATACTGTCTTCCATATTCTGTAACACTGCCATCAGTGAAACAATAACCTTTTCTCCATGCTGTATCATTTCCTGCACTTCATCCTCTAAACTTCCATCCTTACTTATAGCACTATATATATTTAAAGGCACTCACATTCTCCATTACTCTGTTATGCTGTATTCAGTAAAACAGTAGTAGTCGTAGTAGTTGTTCCCTAGGCAGTCTGGCCGAACAGCCCCGAGTCCCCAAAAAGGCCACGGCCAAAACCAGGCATTCCCACAGAGCTCTCAAGGAGTGTATGTTGTGTTGTTGGTGCAGGTGATTGTGTGCAATGCAGTCTTCCATAATATGCTTAGTAGTATGTGGTGCTGTGCTGCATCATGGACACAGAGTCATCCAGCCTCTTCTGATAACTCAGGAGGGCTGGATGATGTCCACATCTCAGCCTGGCCAGGTGGACCCTGTCCTCACGAGGGAGATAGGATTCTAAAGGATGGATATCAGGAGGCTTTGCATGCAGTTGTGTGTTGGCTTTGAGTGACTGAATGGAGCGGCGAGTGATTTGAGTATGGATATGCTTCTGGAAGCTGGTCTGAGGTGTGCGAGGGGGGAGAGATGACAGTACAGTATTTGTGTATGATATCGTGTGCTGGGTGTTTTTTTTTATGTTCCTTGGTGTGTGTGGATGTGCTTCCATGTAGTGTAGTGGATGCTGTGGGTTTGTGGAGGCTGCGGCAAGAATTTGGGTGCCTCTTATGTCTAGATGATCCTTGACTTTGAGGACTTTGTTTCTTAATGTAGGTGGTCTATGAGTGTAGTAGCTGTGCAGCCTGTGATTATTTTTAGGGCCTGTTCTGTATGGTCTGTAGAGTGTTGTAGTGTGTTTTAGTGAGGTTAGAAGCCCAAGCAGGGCTTGCATAATTCATCACTGAATGTATATATTGTTTGTATACTGTGATGGTGGTTTCTTTGTTGTGTCCAAATGTTGTATGGGCAAGTGACCTCATGGCGTTGAGTTTTGGTGTTAATTTATCTTTAATGTTTGTGATGTATTGTTTAAATGACATTGATATATAGTATGTTACACCAAGGATTTTGTGTGTGTGTGTGTGTGTGTGTGTGTGTGTGTGTGTGTGTGTGTGATAGGGTAGTGTTGTTTATGGTGAGGTGTGGAATGTGACTATGTTCTGCTGTCCAGTTTGTGAGAAGAGTCACTGTAGATTTGGCTGGGGCTATTTTGAGCCTGTTTGTGGTGAACCATTCATGTAGTGTGTTGAGGTAAGGTTGGAGGATGTTTGTGGCTGTGTTTGCGTTTGGTGTGTACATGTAAGTGTTATGTCGTCTGCACAGGAAGCAATGCGTACCTCTGGGCTGTGGGTATGTCGTGCATGTGTAGGTTAAAGAGAGCAGGGGACAAAACAGATCCTTGGGAGACGCCATTTGTGAAGTTTCTGATGTTCGAAGATTGAGCGGCAAATATTACGTGTGCACATCTGCCTGCTAAATAGTTTTCCAGCCATCTTTTTGTGTTATTGTGCATGTTTGTGTTGAATATTTTGTTTGTAAGGTTGTGGTGGGGAATGACATCAAATGCTTTGCAGATGTCTAGTGTGACTAGGAGTGTTCTGTTCTTACCTAATTGTTCTTACCTAATTGTATCTTTACAGGAATGAGTCAAGCTCGTACTGTCCCGTGTCTTAATCCATATTTATCGTACATATCCTTAAATTTGTGAATTGTTTTGGCACACACTATTTCATTCGGTAGTGCATTTCATTGATCAATTGCTCTGTTTGGGAAACTGAATTTCCTTACGTCTTTATCACCTCTCTTATTATGCAGTTTTTTGCAGTGTCCTCTTGCTGATGCTTCTCCATATGTTAAGTAATCATTTATGTCTATTTTCTCCTTCCCTGATATGCACTTATATAGCATTATCATGTCACCTCTTTTCCTTCTCTCCTGTAGTGTTGGTAGATTCAGTTTATTTAGTCTTTCTTCGTAGCTTAGGTCCCTTAAGCTTGGTATCCATCTTGTAGCGGCCCTTTGAACTTTTTCAATCTTGTCTATATGCTTTTTGAGATGAGGACTCCAGACTACTGATGCATATTTCAGGGTTGGTCTAATGAATGATGTTATTATCCTTCTTAGCATGTCTTCATTAATGTATGTGAATGCTATTCTCATATTTGCAAGCAGTGTATACATGTTCCGTACCTTCTCGCTGATGTTGTCAGCCGGAGATAGTCTGTTATTGATAATCACACCTAGGTCTTTCTCTCTTTCTGATGTGTATAGGGTTTTATTTCCTAACTTATAATCCCAATCAGGTCTTTTTCCACTTTTACCAAACTTGATTACATGACACTTGTCCACATTGAATTCCTTTTGCCATGTACTACTCCATTCATGAAGTTTATTTAATTCTTCTTGTAGCTCCTTACAAGAGTCTGTGCTAGTAATTCTCCTTTGTATTTTTGCATCATCTGCAAACATATTCAGATAGCTCTCATTTCCAGTGTTACTGTTTATATCATTTATATACACTAAAAACATGATTGGTGCCACCACTGAACCCTGTGGTACTCCACTAGTCACTTCTTTCCATGATGAGTAGTTTCCTCTTAGTACTGTCTTCATTTCTCTTTTTATGAGAAAGTCTTGCATCCAACAAAACAGTTTGCCTCGAATTCCTCCTTGATGGTACAGTTTCCATAAAAGTCTTTGGTGTGGTACTGTGTCAAAAGCTTTCTTGAAATCTAAATAGATACTGTCCACCCATCCTTCCCTTTCCTGTGTTGTGTTTGTTACTCTGTCATAGTAGCACAACAGATTAGTAACACATGATTTTCCTTTTCTGAAACCAAACTGTCTTTCTGTTATCATACTGTGTCCTTCTAGATGATTTACCCAAGCTTTTCTTATAAGCTTTTCTAATACCTTGCTTACAACACTGGTCAGTGATACTGGTCGGTAGTTGAGTGGATTTTGTCTATTTCCTTTCTTGAATAAGGGGACAATATTTGCTTTTTTCCACATATCAGGTAGTTTACCTTGACTCAAGGATTTCTTGAAAATTAAAAATAATGGTTTACTTAACTTCTTTGCACATTCTCGTAATACCCAACATGAAATTTCATCAGGACCACTTGCTTTTCCTCTGTCTAATCTACTTAACTCCTCCTGTATTACTTTTTCTGCTATTTGTATATCTGGTAGTATGTGTGGACATGCGTGTTCCACATAGTCCCTCTCAAAATTTTTTCCTTCTGTAAAAACTAATTGGAAATTCTTATTTAGTGCTTCACAAATATCTTTCTCTTGTGTATAAGTGATTCCCTCGTCCGTAATGGATTGTATTATATCTTTTACTTTGGTTTTGCTTCTGATATAGGTGTAAAACAGCTTTGGTTGATCACCACGTTTATTTATTATATCCTCCTCAAACTGTTTTTGGGCTTCCCTCCTTATTCTTGTATAGTCGTTTCTTGCCTGTTTGTAATTATTATACGCCCTTTCACTATTGTGTTTTCTGTATCTATTCCACAACAAATCCCTTCTTACTTTTGATTTTTTACATTCTGTATTGTGTGGTGCCCTAGCTGAATTCATGCCATTAAAAACTCTCTGTGTAAGGTCTGTAAGAGGAATGTTTGTGGAGTGTAGTGACCTAAAACCATGTTGTGATGGGGCTAGTGGGGGTGAGGTGTAACTAGTTGTATTACCAGTCATTGAGTAACTTTGGAGGGGGTGCAGGGGAATGTGATGGGGCGGTGTGAGGAAGACAACGTGGGGTCTTTGTTGGGTTTGGGGATAGTGATGATAGTGCCATGCTTCCATATGTTGTGTGAGTAGCTGTAGTTTGATATGTTGGTGAGTGCTTGTATGCCTTGTGGTCCAAGGAGTTTAAGCTGTATTTTGCTTATGTTGTCCGATCCACAGGTAGATGAGTGCTTAAGGTTGCTAATGATGTGCTTTGTCTGATTGTAAGTGAATGGTGCAAAGTCTGGGTCTGTGGGGAACTGTCTCTTGTGTCGGATGACAAGTCGGTCATCGCTATGGGGGTTTAGATGGCTGACATGTGAAAAGTGATTGATGAGAATGTTTGCTTGTTGTTTATCTGAAGGTATGGTGTCAGGTGTTGTGATGGCAGCGTGTGATTGTGTAGTGTTGCTGTTGGAGAGTGTGATGCTATTTAGTGTTTTGTAGAGTTTGCTGGTGTTTGTTTTGTGATCAAGTGTTTGGAGATAATTATTCCAATTCAGTGTTTCTGTTCTGATATTTATTGTTTATATGAGTGTTGAGTTTTTGTATTTGTTGTACTGTGTCATGCGGATGGGGTGTTGGGGAGTGTCGTAGTGTGTCCCGTTGACTGATGAGGCCTTGAATTTCTGGTGTGAAGTTGGGATTGTGTCTCTTTCTGTTGCCTTTAGGGATGTGTCTTTTGGTTGCATTTTGAATAATTGTATTGGAAGTGTGCACAGCGGTGTTGATTTTTGTGATGGGTGTACTGTTTAATGTTTCAAAGTGTTGTTCTCGTTCAGTTGTGAAGGCCTCCCAGTTGGCTCTCTTGGGGTGATTCTGGTTTTGGTAGTTATGATGATCGAGAGATGGTCAGAGCCAAGGATTTTGACCACTTTCCAGAACATTGTGGGGGTGAGGTTTGGGGAGTAAAAGGTGATGTCTAGGGATGATGGGAGGAAGAGGGCTTGGTGTGGGATATGGGTATGTTGATGGAGACTATTGAGTATGAAAAGATTATCTGTTTAGGATTGTTGTACCAGCCCTTTGTCTGTGTCAGGGTTGTTGACATGCCAGGCTGACGCCTTGGCATTGAAATCACCACCCAGGATAATTGCCAGGCTGACGCCTTGGCATTGAAATCACCACCCAGGATAATGTTGGGTATGTTAGTACTGTGGTGTATTTGTGGAGAGTAATTGTGTGACACTGTGGGGGACGATTGGGGGGGAATGTATGTATTGGTGATTATTATGTGTGATTTGTTACCAGTGCTTATTTTAATTGATTGTATTTCTGTTGTGGTGTCATGTGAGGGGAGAAGTGACTTTGTGTGTGCACTAATATCTGAAAAGTTGATGGATTTGCGTACCAGGATGATGAGTCCACCGCCACCGTCGTCAGACCTGTCTTGTCTCATGGTGGTGAAATTATGAAATGTAGGTGTTTTATGTGTTGTATGTAGTTTTGTTTCTTGTAAGATGGCAGAGTGTATGTTTTGTCGTTTGATGAAGTGTGTGAGTTTTTGTTTTTTGGTGTTTATGCCATCAAGGTTTATTTGAAGAATGTTTATGTTGTGTGTATGATGTGTGTTGGGTGCTGCAGCACGGGAGGGAGGTGGGGGTGTGGGTGGAGGGGAAGGGGTAAGAGAAGTTTGTGATGGAGGTAAGGGTTGGGGTGAATTTAGAATGGGGTGGAATGGGAGGGGTTGGGGGATTGTATGGTGTGGGAAGGATCGGTGGGTTAGGCTGAGGAGGTGTGGAGGAAGTAGGAGTTTGTGATGGAGGTAAGGGTTGGGGTGGAATGGGAGGGGTTGGGGGATTGTATGGTGTGGGAAGGATCGGTGGGTTAGGCTGAGGAGGTGTGGAGGAAGTAGGAGTGGGGTTAATGGAAGGGCTAGTGGGTGGGGGGAACGAGCATAAGGAGCAGGTCCAGGTGTTTGTGTAATATTTTGTGGGTGCAAATGTTGTGCAGGTGTAATGGGTCAAGTTCTTGCAGAATTGTACTGAACTGAAACCTTTGTGTGTTGGCTCGAAGTGATAGGTTTTGAGCACGTTGGACATATGTATTTGTTTGTGGGTCCTGGATTGCTCTCAGTATCCCCGGCTAGAATTAGTCTTTGAGAAAAGACCATCGGGGAGTCATTCCTTGGTGTAGAAAAAACGGTGTTGTTGTGTGCGTGGTACTTGCCCGAGCAACCAAAGCCAATCCCAGGTTCTCGGGCCATTTGAGGGGTCGGGAGGGCTTGCAGTGGTTTGGCCCCAATGCTGTCCTCCTCTGCTTCGACAACCTCTGGGGGGGTAGACCCACGGTGAAGGTGCCACCACACCAGATCCATTAAAACAGTTATCCGCATGCAGTATCCTAAACAAACACATTTACAGTACTTTACTGATTCCACCCCCCCCCACACACACACACAATGAAAATGGCATATAAGCCTGTGAAGAATGTAAGTTTGAATTCTATGTGTTCAAGAAAAAATCCATAAGCAAGACTGACTATAACCATTAGAAAGACTTTTATCTGCAAGACTTGACACACATCATCGTCATCATTAACCTGTATCCTTCTAAAGACATTCAGTTGATAAAGCATATATACTGTATATCTATCTATCTGTCTGTCTATGTATCTATCTTTCTATATCTATACATATATATATACTGTATATATACAGTATAACAGCCATACCACGTTGAGTACACCGCTTCCCGTCCGATCAGCGACGTTAAGCAACGTTGGGTCTGGTTAGTACTTGGATTGGTGACTGCCTGGGAACACCAGATGTTGTTGGCATAACTCCCTACGTGTCAAGTGGGGTTGGTGGAGGATTAGTGCCCCTCCCTGTAAAACAGTTAACTCTAAGCCCTTGGCCACCCCGTTTGGGATACATGGCGTCTGGCAATGAATGAATATATATATATATATATATATATATATATACATATATCTATTTATGTATGTATGTATGTATGTATGTATATAGCAATTCCTCATTGAACACATATTTCACAGTATGTTCAGTAACATAGAAAGAGTTTCACATAGCACACAATATTTCATTACGAAGTGGTCAGCGTATGCAGTGAAGAGTTAGGGTTGAAATAACTGGCAGTAGCATTTATCTCAATATGGGGCATTAACCATCCACTCACTTGGTGTAGTGCTGTTCTTGGGTGTCTGTCCGTTCGTCTCTTCCTTGCTCTTTTCCATCCTTCCTATTGTGTCTTTGCTTTCTTCATTTTTTCCTCCTCCTTCTGCCTATAGGTGACTTTACACTCCCTCTTCTGTCTTTCTTTCCTTCATTGTTTCCTCTTCCTTCTGCCTACGAGTGACTCTACACTGAGTGTCAAACCAAATGATTCCTGTACACCAGGGAACCATTTACTGTGCTGGGTGGTAACTGTATACCCAAACTATGGCGCCTGATGGCTTAGAGGGTAATTAAGGCACACCAATCAGACTGAGCCTGTGCAGGCTTGTTTCCAAGGGGTGGTTGGAGTTTATTGCTCATGTAATGCCACCCAGGGATGAGTGAGGCTAGTCACTCTCATCTTAAATGTATAGGACCAACTTGCCTAGCCCCTGGCCTGTGCGCTGCTCATGGAGCACCACAGGATTGGATGATGATGATGATGTCACATTTAGATTGTTTATGAACTTTTATAGACGTACATACACCCATTCGCAGCAGATACATTTTGCTAATTACCTGCAGCTTCCCCTCCCCGTAAAACAACTAACTCAATGTCAAATGGCCACCCCTTACGGGATTATGGCATCTGGCAATAGATAGATAGATAGACCTGCAGCTTCAAATATAAGTTTTGAAAATAATTTAGATCATTTTTCGTGTTGGAGCACCTTACAGCAGTTTTAACATGATAATTTTTAGGAACTTCCCTGTTGTGTTACATAAGGAATTATGGTTCCATGTGGCTTAAAACAATCATAACTTTGAATAATTCAAAAGAAGCACAGTACCTGTGGTGCTGGAGAGGGATGTCTTCATGTGGTGTCATCAGTATGGAGGATGTGTGTGCTGCCCAGTTATACAAGTACCCCTCAGCTCCCTCTTTATCCCCTGAAAGGAGGATGGTGACTGTGGGAGAAGGCAACTTCAGCCTGCATTCCACTGGATTTTGCATATCAGATGAATCTAGGGCTATAACACCTACATTACTGCTGCATTACCCTGATTTGTTAAACTGTATTACCTGTACCTCATTTCTCATACTCAGGTACTGCCCTTTGATGACACCTTGTGTGTGCGAGAGCCATGCCTCAACTATGAAGAGTGCCTCAATGTCCTGAAGTTTGGCAATGCATCTGGCTTCATATCCTCCAGTACCATTCTTTTCCGCCCCATCTACCCGGTCAACACCTTTGCTTGCAGGTGCCCTAAGGTAAATATTGTACAGTACTGCAACCTAAATTAATCTAACTTTCCCAAAGCATCTTTGTCACTCATGCCTTACCATAAAATCATGTAAGATAATTAATGCAGTAGCTGTAGAATGTCACCATAGGTTTATTATTTCCAAGCCTAAACGTATGAAATTTTTCAGTGTTTAATATGATTCTTAGCAGTGTTGTTATTTACCCCACATAATTTGCCATTGTCTATATGTACAATTCACTGGGCCTTCAATTTGTGTGGTTCATTTATCCATGAAAACTGCCTTCAAATTGAATTGTGCACATTGTTCCATAAGAATCTTTGTTATTTGGCTTATTTGAAGGAGGAACTCCCAAAACTTTCCCGAAGTCCCTATTTTGGCCATCTTGAAAAATATACCCTCACCAAACACGTGCATAAAAATGCACAGATCATCATTAACCATGAAAAATGGTGATTGAACAAGAATACAGTGATGATAAGTGGCCAGTAAGTGGAATTTTAGCTCACCTTGATACTATGGATAGTAAAGTGACAAATGTTTTGAGAGAGGGGGTTATCTGAAGGGCTAGAGGAAGGGGAATTTCGCCCCTGGTGTAATGGACCAAACTGAAACTTAACAAATTAATCACAGGTCTGGCTGGGATTTGAACTCAGGCCTTCACGCTTCATACACACGCACGTTACCACTGAGCCAAAGAGAGGATCCCCGCTGTGCCTCTAAGCAACGCGGGCTTTTATACACCTCATTACATCACTCTTTTCTCTTCCTGGTGATTAATTTGGTCAGTTTCAAACACACATGGTAGCATAGAGCATTGGAGGCCACCTTTGGGGATGCTACGGACCACACTGGACAGCTGACCTTCGGGGTGTAAGTAACATCATTGCCCTCAAGGCCTTACCTCACATCCCACACCGCTGCCAACCAGTTTAATAACCTGACTGAAACTAAACTAATTAATCACAGGTCTGTCCGGGATTTGAACTCCGGCCCTCACGCTTCATATGTGGCACGTTACCACTGAGCCAAAGAGAGGATCCCCGCTTTGCCTCTAAGCATTGCGGGCTTTTATACACCCCATTACACAGGATTGGTCAGAGGCCTGTCTTATTGAGTCTGGTGGTGCAGACATATATGCCATGTTGCCTGGTAGGTGTTTTGAATGTTAGTTGGGACAAATTGAATGTTGATCAGCTGTTTTGCCATGAAAAACATGTTGGCCGCTGTGTAAAACAGGTTGAGGTAGAGGTTGATAGTGCCATGTAAAACATGTTCCACACAATTGGAGGACATGCAGAACAGGTCTACTGTTTCTAGTTATTCTAATCAGTTTTTAGTACTGTGTCTTAGTCTTAACATTTATATGTTTGTATAGTCTTAACATTTATATGTTTGTATATATCTACAGGGATTCACTGGGATGCGAGAGCATTATGCTTGTGATACAGAGGTGAACCTGTGCTACAGCAGCCCATGTGGCAACCATGGAACCTGCATGCGGCGTGAGGGTGGCTACACCTGTGTCTGTCTCCCTGGATACACAGGTAAGTCAGTCCTTCTCTCATACCATACTTCAGATTCTTGGCTCATCACTAAATTATGATTTTGGTTTATGTATGACCATAGTTAATGTTTCTTAAATAAATTGTACAGCATTTCCTTTGAAAAGATCAAGTGCATTTACATAACTAGAAACTCTTAATGATTAAAAATAGCCAACACCCAGTTTTTCAGTAGTGCATAATTCAGATATCCACATGCATGTAATGATACTGTATTTCACTGAAATCTGGTGGATAGGTGGGCAGGGGATCAAGGAAAAGTTGATTAGATTTTGAGATGGATCCAGATCCAGGTGCAGGGATAAATAAGAAATTTCATTGGTGTTGGCAAAGGTATTTGATCTGGTGAGATTCAGTAATAGGGCAGGCTAAGACCATAGAAGTTATTGATTGACTATTATTGTATGGTTTATAAAGGCTTCAGCATGCTTGCATGCATCGGTCTTGGTCACCTAATGGTGGCTGTCTGCGCTGCTTGATCTCTGGCAGCCTCTCTGTTTAGTCCCTTAACCAAGAACTGGGACCTCATCCTAGGTCTTTTTCAGTCTGCCTTTTGCAGCCCAACCCCCTACATTCACACATCTCACCCTCCACACTCAACTGTCATCCTCCATCACCTCATTATGCCCAAACCATCTCAGTCTACCCCTTCTCATCACAACACCATTGCACTCCAGTCCCATCCTTCCTCTCAACTGTTCAATTGTAATCCTAGCTCTCCCAGGCCTTGCATTCAAGGATGCACTACACATCCATCGATTGTAAAATCTGCATCCAAGAGATTAGGTGTGCTAAACCGACTCCGCTCCTTCTTTACCCCTGCACAATTGTTGACTCTATACGGGGGTTTTATCCGCCCATGTGTGGAGTACAGCTGTCATGTGTGGGGAGGCTCCCCACATACAGCTCTTCTCAGTAGGGTGGAGTCAAAGGCTTTTCCTCTCATTAACTCTCCTCCTCTTACTGACTCTCTTCAACCTCTGTCTCTTCATCGCACTGTTGCATCTTTATCTCTTTTCTGTCACTACTTCAATGGTCACTGCTCCTCTGAACTGTCTGCATGCATTCCTCCACCTCTACGACAGGCGCATAGCACCCGTCTAGCAGACTCTCATCCCTTTTCTGTTCAACTGTCTAATGCAATAGTTAACCTTTACTCCCAGTCCTTCATTTGTGCAACAGGTCAACTCTGGAACTGTCTCCTTCTGTCTGTATTTCCTGCTTCCTATGATCTCCAGTCTTTCAAACGCAGTGTGTCCAGGCATCCCGACATGATTGGATCTTGAATTTGGCTCTCTCTTGTATTTTGTTTTTCTCTTGGAAGGAACAACAATTGCAGTCTCGCGGCCTTTGGTTCCTTCTTCGTCGCATTAAAAAAAAAAAATCTAATCACTGCAATTTCTTTACATTTGTGCCTGTGAATGTCCTCTTCCTTTACTGCCCATGTCACACTATCATACTGCATTACACTCCAAACATACAGCATATGAAGATTCCTTGGCACGGAGGGAAAGCCCTCCCATTGTCAGGAGAGGCAACAGCTCCCTGAATCCCCTCCAGCTACTTCTTACCCTAGGCACAGAGCTAGCTCCATTTCCACCCTCAGTACATAACATATCTCCCAAATAACAAAACTCTTTCCCACAGTCAAGAGACTAACCGGTATCAGTCCTTTCAAGCCCGACGATCTCTGCATGCTGTCCCAGACACACCACACAGGAAATCAGCATTATCTCACAGTCTGCCTCTAATACCGCTACAATTTTTTGTTTCTTTTTATGCAAGGAAGATGGAAACAAAGGCTACAAGCCCACTAGATTTTCCTCCAAGATAAAACAAAAACAAGAGAGAGCCAAATTCCAGATCTGTTTGCTTTGAGATGCCTGGACACACTGTGTTTGAGACTAGAAGTTATAGGCTGTAGGAAATACAGACAGAGAGAGACAGTTCTAGAGTTGACCTGTTGCATACATAAGGACTAGGAGTAATGGTTAGCTCTTGCATTAGAAAGTTGGACAGAAATGGGATGAGAGTTTGCTGCTAGATGGGTGTTATGTGCTCACTGTAGTGGTGAATTGATGTAAGCAGACAATTCAGAGGAACAGTGATCATTTAAAGAACAATAGAAAAGAGATAAATTTGCAACAGTGGGATGAAGAAAGAGGGGATGAAGGGAGCCAGTAAGAAGAGGAGAGTTAATGAGCTGCAACGCCTTTGAATCCAACCGCTATCACAAACACTGCACAAGATGGAGTTACATCCAACACCCTTGTGGCAAATCACACATTGCCACACTCCCTTTGCTTTGACCATACCTTATAAATATTCATCTGGAAGGAAAAAGGAATTACAATAGTAAATATTATTTATTGGCATTGGTAGAGGTATGCTTTCTTTGAGTGCATTCTGTTAGATAGGATTTATTTATCATAAGTTATTTACTTAATTATGAACCTATATCAAATAATATTTAAGGGATATGTATTGAAGATTAGCAACTGTGTTATGATAACATGTTGAGCCCCTTGCCTTGTAGATATAAGTAGCCACCAATGACAGCATCATATCTGAGGGAGTACAACAACCCATCAGCCTTTGGTGTCAGACCAGATCAAACATATACAACAGTGATATGCTTGGCAATAATCACCTGGCATTTTGCATGTAATAACAAGACACAAAAGTTTTTGCAGTCAGAAAGCTTGATCTCATAAACTGTCCTTTTCATGCAGCACTCCCCAAGCCCTGTTTTTTCTCTGACTGAGATACCATACTGTCCCCTCAGGCAAAAACTGTGATATAAACATGCTAAGTGGGTCATGTGTGGAAGGAGTGTGTCGTCATGGGAGCACCTGCACAACAGTCAGCAGTAGCAGCGGAGATGGTAATGGTAGTGGGGGCTTCACGTGCACCAACTGTAGCCGCTCCCTTTACCACACCTCTACCTGTGAGCTCAGGGCCAGGCGCTTCTACAACGGCTCCTTCCTTACCTTCCCTTCACTTAAGCAACGCCATAGGCTTCACATCAAGATAAGGTAAATGCTAATAGCTTTGTCCAAATGATCAGTTAGTACTGTTCATTTTGGTCTCCTTTGATGTCATGATTGTATTGCATAATTATACAATTTTTTTGCATGATTTTTATAATTGTTACATATCACATGTTTCAAGAATTCATGCAAGTTTCTGAAATTTAATTCCCCTATATGAATGACTAAGCAGCATTGTGTAAGTAGTTTTCCTATGTTTACAGGCATGCAGTAGACTAAAGATCCAACTTTGCACATCTCTACATACTTTCATTCTGTCTTCCAGTCTATTCGGTGATGTTTGTTATTTTACTGAATGCATAAGCATTGATAATTTCCAAGTTTCATCCCCAGTTTTTTTTACCAGTCTCATTATCAGAATTGTGTTTGCATGAATGAAGAAAGGAAAAGGAAAGGGGATGTTAGTGTTTTTATAGAAACACTTATTCAGGTTCACTTTTCTAAATGATTGTCTCTCAGAGTATATCTTTCCTTCATAATTATTGTGATAACACAGACCATGCCGTGTGAGCTGTTCCTGAAATTGATTATGTCCAGTTTTGTATTGCTATGATGGGGTAAGATACAGCATTTATTAAATGTTAATACTCTTTTTTTTTCTTTATTTATTTATTTTATGCAACTCTGAGCATAGGCTTCACAGCCTGCTCACAAGACCCAGTAGTCCTCCTGCATACCGTACACCTCCACATGTCACCACTTCGGCGGTTATGCCCACCGTCCATATTGAATACATGCTAGGGCTGTTTCATACAGGACTGGTGTATTGGTATTAGCGGGGGTACTGTTACGACATGTTGGCAGGTCTTTTGATAGAATGGTAAAGTCTAATTTTATGATGTTCAAATCCTTAAACTGTTCCCTGCCCTACCAGGGATTTGAACCTGGGTCCATTAGGACATCAGGCCACTTCTCTACCGATTCAACCCCCCCCCCCATCTCATACCCATCATAACTCATTTCTGGCAGAGGTGGGCACCGCAAACGGAAATTCAATTCCGCAACGCAGATCCACAGACTCAAAAAATTGCCTTCTGCAACCACAGATCCACAAGACTCTTGAAATTTACAGTTTCGCAAATGCAGAAACACAACACAGACCATTTTTATCCCTTTCAGTACCACGGTATCAGCTTCATTTTACTCTGGATACCATTAGAGGATTATATTAAATTTACAATGATACGTTTCATAATCAAGGGGTTGATTATCATATCTAGTTATTCATCCACTTCAGTTATATCTGTATTTACTCTTTTCTGTCTAACAATAGGTGACTTTATGCGGTTTGGAAATTGTCTGAAGTAATGAATGGGATATATAAAATCATAGTTATAGTAAAACTCTAAAGTATATATTTCAGTTATTATTAATAGTATATTAGACTTTTTTTAACTACAAAACAAGAGCAAATCCTTCACTATTGTATATAAATGAATTAAATTATTACACTTCACACCTCACACTTGACAAGTTGACACATCAGTCACACTTGACAAGTTGACACACTAGTCCACCTCTATTCGTCGACTCTAACCTCCTCAGTCATCACACCTTAGTCACAGTCAGACTCCTCCAACAACTGAGACAACTCCAACATACAGTACATCTATCTATCTATCTATACTGATACCGCACGGGGAAAGGTGGTTGTCTGGGAAGAAAAATTGTAAAATTGTGTTCAGTTTCATTTTGTATGTTTCTTGTTAATTTGTTACAGTACATCAGTACAGGAACAGGGAGCTGTAGACAGAGGCATTAATGAACAGTACAGAGCCCTCAAGAACAATTTCTTGAGAGTTACTGACGTAACATGCGGCTGGACAAGAGGACCACCAAGACATAAAGTAACTTGGTGGTGGGATGAGGGTGTAGAAGCTGCAATTAAGGAGAAAAGAAGGCTTTTCCGGGAATGGAAGAAGGGTGGTAGCAAAGAGGAATATTTGGCTGCCAAGCGTAGGGCTAGAAGAGAGGTATACAGGGCAAAGTCTGAGTCACAGAGACAATTACTTGATAACCTAAATCATGGGGAAAGGAAAAATTTATTTAGGGTGGCAGGTCAGGTGAAGAGGGATAATCGGGATATCATAGGTGAGCAGTGTGTGAAGAATGATGAAGGAAGGGTAGTGGTGAACAGTGAGGATATTAAAGATGCATGGAGAGAGCATTATAACCGGTTGTTGAATGAGGAGTGTGACTGGGACAGGGAAGGTTTGGAGCCAGCAGATCCAGTGTCTGGCCCTTGGCCTTTGATTGATACTGCTACTGTGAGTGAGGCAATAGGCAGGATGAGGGTGGGGAAGGCAGCAGGTGTGTCTGGGTTGACTGCCGAAATGTTGAAGGCCTCAGGCGATATAGGGGTGAGTTTAGTCACTGACCTGGTAAATAGGATTATTTATGAGTGTGTTGTCCCAGATGATTGGCTGAAGAGTGTAATTGTAAATGTGTATCAAGGGAAGAGTGATGCCCTGGAAAGAGGAAATTATAGAGGTATAAAGCTTTTAGATCAGATAATGAAGGTAATGGAGAGAGTTTTAGAAGGTATGATTAGAGAAAGAGTGAATATTGATGAGATGCAGTTTGGGTTTATGCCAGGTAGGGGGACCACTGATGCCATATTCATTGTTCGACAGCTTCAGGAAAAATATATTGGTAGGAGAAGGGATCTTTATTTTGTTTTTGTTGATTTGGAAAAGGGCTTTGACAGAGTCCCTAGAGAGGTGGTGAAGTGACCAATGAGAAAGCTTGGCTTGGAGGAGTGGCTGGTTAGGGTGGTTATGGCTATGTATGTGGGTGCTCACACCCAGGTGAGAGTGAATGGAGATTTGAGTGATGAGTTTTCCATGAATGTTGGTGTGCATCAGGGGTCAGTCTTGAGTTCCATGTTGTTTATCATGGTACTTGAAGCCCTTTCACGTGACTTTAGAAACGGACTCCCGTGGGAGTTGTTGTATGCTGATGATTTAGTGTTGATTGCAGAGAATGAAAGGGAGGCGGAGGAAAGGTTTAGGAAGTGGAGAGATGGTATGGGGCAAAAGGGTCTAAGGGTAAATGCAGATAAACAAAAGTGATGATATCTAGGGTTGGTGGTGGTACTGTCAAAGACGAAGGAGAGTGGCCATGTGCAGTTTGCCACAAGGGCGTGGGAAGTAATTCCATCTTGTGCGGTGTGTGATAAATGGGTGCATAAGAGATGTAGTGGTATCAGAGGTAGATTGCGAGATAATGCTGATTTTATGTGTACAGCATGCCGGGGTAAGCAGGTGGAGATTGTCAGACGTGAAAGGATTGAACTTGCTGGTGAATCTCTTGAGTGTGTGGAAGAGTTTTGTTATTTGGGAGACATGTTGTGTGCTGGAGGTGGGGCTGGAGCTAGCTCTGTGGCTAGGGTGAGAAGTGGTTAGAAGTAGTTCAGGGAGCTCTTGCCTCTCCAGACATTGAGAGGGCTCTTCTTACGTGCTAAGGGGTCTTTGTATGCAGCATGTGTTAGGAGTGTAATGCTGTATGGCAGTGAGACCTGGGCAGTGAAGGAGGAAGATATTCGCCAGCTCAGACGTACAGAAATGACAATGATTAGGTGGATGTCGTCCCTGCGTCCAAGGCCTGGAGGGGCTGGGTTTACAATGGAAGAGTTGAGAGGTAGGATGGGACTGGAGTGTATTGGTGTTGTTAGAGGAGAGGTAGATTGAGGTGGTTTGGACATGTGGAGAGGATGGGGGATGATAATTGGGTGAGGAAGGTGAGAAGTGTTAATATTGGGGGTGGGGTTATGAAAGGTAGACCGAGAAAGACATGGGATGAGGTCATTAAGTGTGACCTCAGGGTTAGGGGACTGAACAGGGAGGCTGTAATGGATCGTGCAGCGCGGAGAGCCGCCATTAGGTGACCAAGGCCGACACATGCAAGCATGTTGGAGCCTTTAAAAACGAAAACGAGTATTTCTCTACCTAATGATTTTTGTTGAGATCGAAATACAGGCACAGGCAATGCAATAAGCCTGACAAATTTGAAATTTAGACTGAAGGTCATATTCTAGGTGGACTGGGAGGCTTTGTAGCACATCTTGACACTTTTCATCTTGTTATTGGCTTTTATGCTAAACAAGTCTTTCTAGTATCGATGTAGTTTACATAAGTAACATACATTATAACATCTGAGAATCGTGAAAATAAATTGATCTTGAATGAGGCTTTATGTTTTTCTTTATATATTTGGGGGAAAAACATCTTTGCTGGCTTTTATCCTTAGATTCTTATTTCTTACCCTTCCCCCAGAAAGCTTAAGATAATGCATTGAGCAACCCTCCAGTGAAAAGTAGAATACAACTGCCAAGACGATGTTATGCTTTATTATTTATTCACGAGTACAAACATTGCCCCTTCTTGGCTTATACCCATTTTCATTCCTTTCTTGAGAGCATGGTATGAAGTCAGTGAATATCAAAAAGAGATGAATCTGATCTTCAGCCGTTCTCTCTCTCTCTCTCTCTCTCTCTCTCTCTCTCTCTCTCTCTCACTTTTTTTTTAAGGAATCGTAATATTATCATACAAAATGCACGATAATGAAAAATGTTACTGTGCTTTGTACTGAAGATGGCTTTATCATTTACAGTAAAAGCTCGATTAACTGGCATTCAATGCATTGGCACATCCGGATAGCTGGAATACAAACTCTACTGTAGTAGGCCTGTAACATATGCTAAATTTTTCGTTAAATAATTTTTGGTAATGTTTGCTAGTTTGTGTTCAGCCCTGTACCATTTCTCTTGCTGTCTCTTTTGTGTATTGTAGTGTACTTGTACTGTATCTTACCTGTACTGTATCTAATACTGAATAATGTACTTTATGAAATAAGGTACCAAACTTGGTCTTATTTCATTTGTTTGGCCTCCCAGAAAATTTCTAAGATTAACATTTGATTATCCAGAAAATTCCATATCCGGAATGGAAGAATCCCCATGCATTCCGTTTAATCGAGCTTTTACTCATATTCAATATTTATCATACGTATGGCAACAGTGTGGGAGTGGCAGGCGACTCACCCAGACGCTGCCTGCCAGGCTAGGCCATGTAGATGTTCGGGGACAGATTTTTGTTTGTTGAAGTGCTTCCGCAAGCGCAAAACGGCGAATTTGTGTAGAATGTTGCAAATGCAAATCCGCAAACAAAATCACACTTCTGCAGTCACGGAATTTTCAGTTTGCAGAAGTGATTGTGGAAGTGCCCACCTCTGATTTATAGTACTCAGTAGGCTGGGGTTGATCTGCAGATGGTTCGGGTGGTGTTCACAACCCCCTTTCATTAACCAAAAAATATTACAAGATTGTTAGAAATGCATAGTTTCATTTGTTTATTTTTCAGTCTTCCACTTTAAGTTAAACTTTGAGGTCTGCATTATGGAGATGAGCTCCACTGCTCAACATGTTAAGGCATCTGCACTTTTACTTTACCTAAATCTGTAATTTAGAAAGTGCCAGTAGCCAGATAAGTTATCAAAATTTTCTGTTCAGTAATACATTCAGAACCCCACTAATGGTTACTTGTCCACCCCATTTGAAAAATCCTAAAATCACCACTCCAGAAGTGATGAATGATATTTAAAATATTCTTTCCTTCTGGCTTATGTTGTGCAGTTTTGCAACGAGAGAGGCAGATGGGCTCCTGCTGTACAATGGACGATACAATGAGAAACACGACTTTGTGTCCCTGGAGGTGATAGATGGGGCAGTGGAGTTCTCCTTCAGTCTTGGCACCAGCACTACACGTGTCTCAGCCTCTCTGCCGGACGGTGTTAATGACGGCAACTGGCATACTGTCTCTGTTACATATTTCAACAGAGTAAGGTTATCGTAGTTGTAGGTCATTTTCTCTTGTGTTATTATACAGTACTGATAACCTTCTTAATTCATATAGTAGAGATGCCTGCTCATGTACAAGCCAGCTTTTACAGCACTTACAGTCAGGCATATGATATTGTAGCAAGAATATTTGTGTGTATAAGGTGGACAATTAGAAATAGTAGAAGTGAGTATTTTGAATTTAGGAGTGTGATGCTTAGTGGTGTGCCTTGATTATGTGATGCTCGGCATTGTGATATTGGAAGAAGTGAAGAATGGTGTGAAGAGGTCTAAGAATGAAAAGGTATTGTGGGTTTATGAGGTACTGGTATATGCAAAGATGATAAAATGTAAGAGAGTGGAAAGAAACATTTGTTGAAAATATGCCAGAAAACTTGGTTGAGTGAAGTTGAATCAGTGGAGTGGAAGCAGACTGTGATTCTGTAATTGTACAGAAGTAGACTGTAGGTGATTGAAGTGAAAATTATCCTGTTGTAAATCTGCTGTGTTAAGGAAAGATACATGGAAGAATAATGTATGATATTAGTAGTGCCCCTTGTCTATGTTGTGACTTATTTGACAGATGAGATTGCTGGCATTGTTAATCCAGTAGAATCCAACAACTTTGGTGTCATATCTTATTGAGACTCCATAATTAATGTAAGGTTATAAGAACTTTATAGTTTACCCCATGTAACTGACTTCATTCTTTTCTGGCAGAGTGCAACTATTAGTCTGGACAACTGCGACACTGCTCTGGCAGTGAAGTTTGGCCACAAGATCAAAGACTATCACTGTGCCAACACCACTGCACAGATCTTGGATCCAAGGTAACTTGATCATAATCAAAAATAAATTTAGTCACTGTCTTGGCAAATATATAGATCGTAATTTCATTTTCACCTCTTATCAGGTACAAATGTACAGAAATGACATCTATTATATGAATGTGTAGTGTGTCCTTGAATGTGAGGCCTGGGGGGGCTAGCATTGCAATTGTATAGTTGAAAGGAAGGATGGGACTTGAATGTGTTGGTGTTGTGATGAGGAGGGGCAGATTGAGGTGGTTTGGGCATGCTGAGAGGATGGTGGAATGTGTAAAAACACAGGATGACACAAAGGCAAGTTGTTTGTGGCCATCCCATGCAGAATTAATCCTCTTGGGAACGATGACGAAAATTGTGTCGTATCGCTGTTGCGCTAAAGGGAAACCGATGATGCAATTTGCGTCACTTTGGACAAAAATATTCACCAAACATTAAGTTTTAACAGGTTAGTGCATCAAACTTGGGTGGGTTACAGGGGAGGATGTACGTAATTTACACATATATATGTACATAATTTTCATACTGAGTATGTTAATTATAGGTTCAGTAATAATATACCGGTAAGAAAAGATCAACAAATAATACATTTTAGACTATTTTTTTTAGCTTTTGGCGATTTACTTAAAAACTATTGGTTGTATTGAAATTCTGAAAACACCACGAGAAAGATTGTGAAATTCTGCATCTAGACATACCTGTATGCTTTGCTTTTGCATGGTGCAGGCAGAATTTTGCACCAGGATGTTGGGAATGTATTTAAAGCTATTTTTACTCTTGAACAAGTTTATTCTCACTGCATTTCTTTACATTTACTCGTCAGTTTTTTGTTTTTTATTAGCTTATCGTATAGTATAAACACCAGCGAAGATGATGGTATACAGTTTATACCAGTACAATACTGTATAACCAATATAGTTTACCAAGAGTGCTGCTCTTGGGTGTCTGACCTTTCCTCTCCTCCCTCCATTCCTTCCTCCCTCTTCTGTCTTTCTTTACTTAATTTTTTCCTCGCCCTTCTGCCTACGGGTGACTGTACACTCTCTATTTTGTCTTTCTTTCCTTTGTTCTTTCCTCTTCCTTCTGCCTATGGGTGACTGTACACTGAGTGACAAGCCGAATGGTTTCCTGCACACCAGGGTGGTAACCATCCATCCATCCATCCATCATCCAATCCTGTGTCGCCCCACAGAGAAGCATAGGAACCCAGGGCTAGGCAAGTTGGTCCTGACATTTAACCCTTTGAGATTCCAATGACTCGTTTTCGAGTCATCACAAATCCAACCGTTGAGATTCTGATGACTGGAATTTGAGTCACATGAAAAAAATATTTGCCATAAATTTATGAGATGCAGCTGCGGTCTTAATTTGGCAGCATATGACACGTGGAGACTTGCCACATCACATGTGAGTGACTCAACGATATTGCGTGATGCGGTGCAGTGTGAGAGGCAAAACAAAGCCAGTCTGAAATTAGTAGGCCTGCTTTGCAGGAGTGACCTCCTGACCTCCACAGATTTCCATGTGCAGTGTCTCTATTTCTAAGTCTTTTTCAATGCAATTTCGTGTGGTTGTTGTGCTAACATCTGTGCATACAATGACCATGTCAAAGTGTTCACGTGGCTTGTTTGGGAGTTCTAGCAGGAGCAGGAAAAGTGGTGCGAGCTCCCACCATGACACGTAAGAGCCGTGTCACAAGGAACGTGTTTAACCTAAGTGAGTTATCAGAGCTTCAGAAAAGAGCTCTTACATCCACCAAGTACCAAAAGGTGCTGGATTGTTTCAACAGCGATTCTGTCCCCAGTGATGAAAGTGGTGATGAATGTAGGCTGCCTGAAAGCGATGAAAGTTCGAGCGAAAGTGACATGTGAAAGCATTGTGCAGCATCTATTCAGCTTTACAGTGACAACAACTTATTACTTTACCATGAATATTAAACATGCAGGAAACGTTTATATAAAGTTACAGTACTTCACAGCGAGCACGCAGTTGGCGCACAGCGTGAAACTCAAAGATTTTCCTATCAATTTACTTTCGCTTATCTCTGTGAAAACTAACATAAATTGCCATAACCTATATATATATATATATATATATATATATATATATATATATATATGTACAGTATATCAACAGAAGGGAATTTACTGTAGATTGACATGGTGCTGTCAAATTTTAAGTAACTCTAATACTGTACCCTTTTTTTGACAAATATTTTTCTATGGAAGGGTGTGATTTTTCCTTTTTGTCTGACCTCAACTCGTCCTATTGGCCTTTTAGCTGTCGTATTTACCTTTTTCAACCATACTACGATAAAGAGCAACTATTCAGCTTTAAGACTGTACCATACATTTGTTTACCGTAAAAAGTAAGCGTACAATGACTGATCAAGTATAAATATCCCTGTGCGATGGCGCGCGCTTTGAGCGCCCAGCTGAATCTGGCACAGACAGTCGGCGAAGGGCCGAAAATCTCAAAGGGTTAAGATGAGAGTGACCAGCCTCACTCATCCCCGAGTGGCATATAACCAAATTATGGCGCCTAGTGGTTTAGTGGGTAATTACGGCACTCCAGTCGGATTGAGCTGGTGAAGGTGTATATCCAAGGGTTGGTTGGGGTTATTGCTCACGTAATACCACTTAGGGATGAATGAGGCTGGTCACTCTCATCTTAAATGCTGACCAACTTGCCTAGCCCCGGGCTCCTACGCTCCTCATGGGGCAACTTAGGATTGGATGATGGATGAATGGAAATGTTTTTCTCTGTGCATACACAGATGTAGCCACTGCTGGGTTCTCACTCTGTTCATGTCCCAGAAACTACTGAATACTTACAGTTCCCAAGAAGGTTAAGGCATCTGGGTATAGATAGATAGCTAACACACTGTGACTGTATGTTGGTCTCCTAATCAGTGTATCTGGTTCCCTTCTGCTTGATACACTGTACTGAGTGTACATATTTCCCCAGGTGTGCAATCTTGACTGAGTCATGCCACCGCTTCCTTGATGTAACAGGGCCACTACAGGTGGGGGGACTCCCAGCCCTCCCCACCACATACCAGGTTCACCACCATCACTTCCAGGGATGCATCTCAGATCTTTACATTGACCACAAGTTCATCGATCTTAACTCGTAAGTTACCATGGCTGGAGGTTTCGTTACTCCATTGATGATGTTGTCAGTGGATGGATAGAATTGTTTATCACTTGTCGTAGGTACAGTGTGATGTAGAATGACTTTTACCACATGGATATGATAAAGGATTACTAGGTTACTTGTATGTGCACATCCATTGATATACTGTATGTTACACCTGCAACCAAGAGTAAATTTATTTCACAGCAATGGGTTACATGTACAGTATTGTATAATGGCATAATGCAGGTTGCATAAATGCCCCAGGTTTTCTTATACCATAAGTCTTTATGTTCTTTTTACTGTTACTTTTAAAGTAAAATATTCGAAAAATTGCCTCTGCTATCTTTAAAGCTGATTTGCCAGTTCTCCCAATTTCCAGTACTATTAGTGTGGAAAGTGTGATATACAGTACAATACAGTCTCAAAACTTACTCCTGACATAATGTGGACTACCAGTACTTCATAGATCAATTTCACATTTCTCCCTTACTCAGCTATGTGGCAGACAATGGAACATACCTTGGATGCCCTGATAAGAACAGCTTCTGCCGTGCTCATCCATGTAAGAATGGTGGAACTTGCAGAGAGGGTTTTGGCACACACATCTGTGCCTGTACCTCTGGATGGGGGGGCAAGTCATGCACAGAAGGTTGGTTGTTCTCAGGGATAATATGTATCTTCTTGTTTTTTGTGTAATTATTTACAGGGGGTGTTTGTTGTAGAACAAAATGTACATTACAGGACAGTGATAAGCAGGAGCATTAAGAAGATATGGAAGGCAATACTTTTCTGTGTCAACAAAGCAGTGGTTTATACTGTGTAGCCTAGTTGTTTGAAGTGTTGTAAAATATTTCAAGCAGCTCTATAAGGATTTGAATTTGGATATTATTAAGCCAGTGAACATAGTTTCAACATTGGAAAGACTTTCTATATTGAAGAGATTAATAAAGGTTGTATCTAACTCTTGCAGTTCAAAAATCTCACTTGGAGTGATTAAAATCATCTGAAGATACCATTAATAAAATAAAAACACATCCTCAGATTGGAGGAGGATAGTGGCATATATGTCAGTGTTGTGTTACCAAATCTTACCTAATTGTGTGTGTGCAGAGGTGGAGGTGGTGAAGCAGTTCTCAGGGGATGGGTTTGTGGTGTCCAGTCCTCAACTCCAGACCATCAAAATGCCATGGAGCAGTGAGATCTCATTCAGAACCCGAGAGCAGTATGGCCTCCTAATGATGACTGTTGTAGGCATCAACACCAACAGCATCATTGAGGTAAGTTATATAAGACAGATGTAGAATATTCATTGTTTGTAGAAAAATGTCGAATTATTTTAAGCTTCCTAGTTCCTCTATTTGGATTTTCTTTCTTACTCTTATACTGTCCATTACAACACATTTCCTTAGTGGGTCTGTATGGGTTAATAATTCTTGTGTTTCATTGACTGCATAGCATATCCTGCATGAAGTTCATAGAAATATTGTTAAACCTAGTGGTGCAGTAGTGCTTCATATCTTAGGCGAATCACTGATTTTATGCCCATCATTAAAGCATTTACGACATTTGAGAGATACTGTACAGTACATGCATTTTAGTTCAGTATAATACCTTGACTGGAAATAGTAATTGAAATCAGGCTAGTAATTTTTTTTTTTTGGGGGGGGGGATGTTGGGATTCAGACTCCTCCTTTTAAGCTGTGCCATTGCTTTTCCCAGGAGAGAACATACTGTACATACATACATACATATATACATATATCATGTATATAATCCAGGAGAGAAAGAAAAAAAATGCCTTTTGATAGTGTACAGTAGAAAGCCAACACAACATATAAAAACAGACAAAGATTATTGAAAGAAAAAACAGTGCATATTTTCCTGTTCCTTTATGTATGAATTTTACCATACTGATGAAGGAAAAAAAAAAATTATATATATATATTTATTACCTAATTACCTTCCCACCATCCCATTTCGATGCATTGGATCCACTCCTGCATGAGTACCACTATAATCTCTGCTTCATAATCTCATTGGCAATGAAGATTTCATACCATCTCTTCCTTAGCCATGCACTTTACATCCCAATATCCTCTTGTGTGTTACCAATAAAATTTATGTCCATGCAGCAGACCATCGTATTACAATGAACTGATATGTAGTGGATCACTTATACGATGACAAAAAATGTTAGGATCTTTTCTCGGTATACAATAGCATTTCACCTTTACTATCATTATGATCCTGTACGAAGCCTCACTGGTCAATGTACAATTGCTGTTTTTGCTTACACAATTGTCAACATACGAGCTTACTGTCATGTACTTATTCCAAGGTGGCCTGTGAACTCATTCAGTATCAGGTGTGTTAGTGTCAGTGATGGAACAGTAGTGTGGTGTTGGAGCTCAAGTAGCAAGTAAAGTGAAAGACTGTAAATACCAGCTGAGGTGAGTTAGAAGATATTTAGACTTTGTTGAGTGGGTGACTCTTGGCCAAAAATGTATCGCCATTGAACCCATGTTATGCAGTTAATAACATGATATACAATAAATCGTTATGCGATTAATTTTTTCAAAACTTCCTCATTGTCAAACAAGGGCATGCTGTATTGAAAAGACATAAAACAGCCTGAGAGAAAATATGGTGTAGTGTGCAAAATACTGTAAAAAGGTAAAGAAGAGGTACTACTAAGACTTTCATGTCAACAAGGTTACAACCCTATGTGTTCTTCTGGCAGCTTGTGGAGGGTCACATCCAGTACCGCTATGAGAACCTGACCAAGCAGCTGTGGCGGAAGAGAGTGGATGATGGGCTATGGCATCATGTGGAAGTTAAGTGGATGGATAATGAGGTGTGGATTAACCTTGACTACGATGACCATGAAGTGTCTGTATCCACACAGTCCCGGGTGGAGAATCATTATGTTGGAAAGATCTCAGTTGGAGGTGTCCACCCATCAGACCCTGCTAAGGTTATAGGCTTCAAGGGTTGTATCAAGGTAAGGACATTTGCCCCTTTAGTATGATGATCCTTTTTGAAAAACTGTTTTTGCCACCTCCAGATAATTTTATTTAGATGAGAGGAGATTTTTCAAACATGGGAGGGTGAGTAGAGCCTCCACAGATCCCTTCACAACAAAATATCTCCTTCAACCCAAAGAGAATTCTCTGGTGGTGGCATGATGAAAATGAAAATGGCAGCATGAGACTCAAAGTGTTATGAAATGCAAAATTATATTACAGTGTACATTTTAACCCCACAACCCAGGGGGATACTCTGTGTTCTTATTGGTGACAACAGATGATTTAGTGCAGCTTAGAAGACACTTTTTGAACCAGAGGTTCAGCTGTAGACTTTATTAACCCCTTCATTACAAGGGTGTTCTTCTAAACTGGATAAAATCATCTAGTAGCAGCAAGAATAAAATATAAGACCTGTTCTGACTGAAGGGGTTAACCACACTCTGCCAGTAATTTTATCTTAAAGTGACTCCCAGACATAGACCTACATTCCTATGCCACTAGAAGTGTTTCACTCTTATCCTCTCACTTATAGTCCAAAATCGTTGAGGTCCATCTCCCCGCAGGTTAAATCTCCATACAATATTTTTCAGCCTACAAGATGATGAATGAATGAATAGTTGTGCCTCTATCATGTCACCTTGGATATATTTGTCTATCTGTCTATCTATAGCCCGATGCCCTAATCCCGCAAAGGGTGGCCGCACACAAAACGCCTCCAAGTCTCTCTGTCACCCACCATTTGACTACCCTCCCCCCTCCCTCATATACCTCTCGACTCCATCCCTCCACCTCATCATTGGTCTCCCTCTCCCTCCCTCCACCTCACCTACATACACCCTCTTAGTCAGTCTTTCATTCTCCATTCTCTTCACATGTCCAAACCACCTCAGTGTATTTCTCCTAATCTTCTCAACCACATCCACATCCACCCCACAGCATTCCTTCACTTCTTCATTCGTCAACCTGTCCCTCCACGTCACTCCACATGCTCCTCTCAAGTAACTCATTTCCACTGCTCTCACTCTTGACTTGTTCCCCTCTTGCAAGGTCCATGCCTCGCTTCCATACATCAGGGTAGGGATCACAATACTATCATGCAGTGACTTCTTAACTTCCATACTCACCTCCCTATTTCTCATCACTGCTTTCAGTGTACCAACAACCTTCCTTCCTGCTGTACCCTTTCACGCACTTCATCCCCCAAAGTTCCATTCTTACTCATCACACTACCCAAGTACTTGAATGCACTCACATTCTCCATATCCTCACCATCCAACCTCACTGCACACTCTGTGACTTCATTCCTCTCAAACACCATAACTTTACTTTTGTTTACATTAACTTTCAGCTTCCTCCTCCTACATACTGTCCCAAATTCATTCACCAAACCTTGCAACTCTTATTCATCTTCACTCAACAGTACTGTATCATCAGCAAACAGCAACACCGGAAGCTTCCAAATCTCACCCTCATTCATTAGAGCCACCCCCACATCCACTGCCCTACCCTGCATCTCCTTTACAACCCCATCCATGTGTATATTAAACAGCCATGGAGACATCACACGACCCTGTTTCAGTCCCACACTGAGATCAAAAAACTCACTCAGCTCACCATCCACTCGCACCATAACCCTAGCTCCCTCGTACATACTCTTCACAGCACTCAACAATTTCCCCTCCTCTCCATATATTCTTAATACCTTCCACATACCTTGCCTATCTATTCTGTCATAAGCTTTCTCCAAGTCCATGAAGGCAGCATACACTTTCCTTCCCTTCTCGAGATACTTCTCCACTAAACATCTTAGAACAAATATCTGATCTACACACCCTTTTCCCTTCCTAAATCCCCCTTGTTCTTCTCCAACTAGCTCCTCTGTCATATGCCTAACCCTATCAATGAGTATTCTGCCATATATTTTACCAGTCACACTAAGTAGGCAAATACCCCTATGGTTACCACATACTTCTCTCTCTCCTTTTCCTTTGTATAAAGGAACAATTATACCTGATTTCCAGTCCTCTGGAACTCTTCCCTCTTCCCAAGCCAATCTACACAACTTCCATATCCACTCCACAACAATCTCACCCCCATACCTAAGCATTTCACTACACACTCCATCATTTCCTGGGGCCTTTCCCAACTTAATCTTCTTCATCGCTTCCACTACTTCCGCCCTACTGATCTCTTCCTCCCTCCTCTCATCTCTTCTGCTCCCAGCCATTCCCCAACCACTTATACTCGCACTGCTATCACTCTCCACATTCAACAAATCCTCAAAGTGCTCCTTCCATCCCCTCAGTTTCTCTCTCTTCTCCACCAACAATCTATTATTCCTATCTTTCACTCCCCTACTATTTGCCCTTTCACACTGCCTTACTTTCTTCACCTCCTTCCAAAACAATTTCTTACTCTCCCTCCATTTCACATCAGATTCCTCCCAAACTCCTCATCCACTTTCTTTTTACTCTCCTTCATCAGTCTCTTAATTTCCCTTCTCCTTCTCACGCATACCTCTCTCTTCTCTCTCTCATCTTTTCCCCTACCTTTACTCGCTAACCATTCACTATATGCCTTCTTCTTTTGTTCCACAGCTTGTTTCACCTCATCATTCCACCATGCTGTCCCTTGCACACCCTTGCATCTCCTCCTCACTCCACAAACTGCCTCACACACTGGGCCTATCTCTTCCCTGAATATCTTACATACGTCTTCCACCCCTTCCATCTGCTCTAGCTCATACTTCCCAGTCTTTCTTCCACTATGCTCTTATACTCCGTCATTTTCTCACTATCTTGCAATTTCTCCACTCTTCTCACAGGAGTTGCTTCCTCCTGTCTTCCCCTTCGTCTCCTCAACCACTTTCTTTGCAGCTCTACCTTGGCCATCACTAAGTGATGGTCCGAGACTCCATTCCCCCACCCTCTCCACACTCTTGCATCCAACACTTGTCTTCTCATTCGCTCATCCACACACACATAGTCTATCATTGCCTTTCGTTCAACAAGTTCACCATCCATCCTCCTCATTACTCTCCATGTATACCGGTGGATCATCTTATGCCGAAAGTAGGTGTTGGCTATTGCCAACCCCTTACAAGCACAGATGTCCACCAAAGCACTTCCATTCCCATCTACATCAGCTGGCACACCCCACTGACCAACCACTCCATCCACTCGTACATTCCCAACTTTGCCATTCATGTCTCCAATCAACAGCACTCTCTCGCTCCTCTCAAACTTGTCCATACACGCTTCTACACTCGCCCAAAACTCATCTTTCACTCTTGCCACTCGATCCTCTGTCGGGGCATACACACATACAATCGCCCACGCTTGTATACCTACTTTCATCCTCACCCATACAATCCTTGCACCCACTGTTCCATACTCTCTTATATTCTCCTTCCATTTCTTGCTTATCATCAGACATACTGCCTCTCTTGCCCTCTCATTTTCATTGACTCCCGCACATATACCTAAACCGTATTCCCATTCTCTCACCCTTTCACCTTTCCATTTAGTTTCAGTCAATCCACATATATCCACTTTTGCATCCTCAAGCACCTGAACAATCTCTCTCTCTTTCACTTCATCAGTCACTCCTCTCACATTCCATGTTCCCACCCTTAGAATGTCCTTCGTCTGTTCCTTAGTCGTCAACGTATGGTCCGTCCGGGTCCGAGGCGCTTTGTTCGCTTTTTTAGTTAGTTCTTTTTACGGGGTGGGGCACTAACCCACCACCAACCCTTTCAGTCGCCTCGTACGACAAGCAGGGATACCTGGGGAGTATTCTTGAAACCCCCTGCTTTGTCAAAATTTAAGAGATTTCATTAACTGAAATGTTCTTTTGGCTGAACAGAAGCTGTTCTAGGTTTAACCCTTTGAAATCCAGGTGCTCTTTGTAGTTCATATATGCTGCTATCAGATAATTTTATTCAGTTTAGAAAAGAACTCTTATTTTGAAAGATTAATTTATACTACATTGTAATCCTGCTTATTTAAAGAGTACAGTCATCCTTTATGGTGAACACATCTGGTTTGCACAGATTAGACTTGCATAGCAACCGAGACTGTGTCCCCAGTCTAACTTGTGCAGGCTTACCTTGACTGAGACCTTAGATTTTCAGAACCTTCAGTGTTTGATTTATTTTTCCCCAACTTGTCTGATGTTTCTGACAGACCATTACCTGTATCACAGCTCTGTAACAGCCAACTAACAAAAGTAAACATCTGCAATAAGATAACAGTAAAAAGACCTTCGGGTGTATGTAGTACAGGTAGATACAGTAATTGAGAGAAAGAGAGAGAGGAAGTGAACATAGAGGAGAAGGAAAGAAGAATAAAAAGAATTAAAGAGAGGAGAGAAGGGAGGGTCACATTTGGATGGGAGGGAGAAAATGTAAGCTCTTCTCGTGATGACAGTAGCTGTGACTTCACATCAGTATTTGTTTTCAAAAGCATCCCAGATGCCACTGTCTTTTCTCTCTCTCTCTCTCTCTCTCTCAGTGGTAAGGTGTAGCTTTAGAAAGCATATCAGTAAGCATGTTTGGCCATACAAGAGGGGAGATGAGGATCATGGTGAACATAAGGTTTACACATAGGCCTTTATGTACACTAATGGGTACCAAGTTACACAGAACCTTAGGTTAACACATTAACTACAGTGGACCTTTGCTATAACAGACAGTGTCATAGCAGATATTGAATTTAACACACACCACGGAGGCCACTGGACTTTCGTCGGCAATTACAAGCAACGTCCATTCAATGAGGCACAATACATGTGTTTCCTTGTGTTTTACATCATCCTGGCCTGATATTGCCCTCTTCCTTTAGTGACTATTGAGTTATAATAACAGACTTTAGTAATACTGTACTAGTCATGAAGAAGTGCTGTGACAAGGATGTGAACTAAGCTGCAGATGAGCAAAATCATGGGCCAAGTTAGTGTAAAATGGGTATGATTTACATTTTTAGTACTTGAGTATGCTATTACATCTATATTCATTTCAAACGTGCTGGAAATACCACCTCATGGGGGGACCGTCAGATATAACGAACTGTCAGCTTCATTGGATCTGGCTTTCTCCCAATTTGTCTGTTATAGCAAGAATCTTCTGTATGTAACTGGGAGGATGGCTAACCTTAATTGAATAAAATTGTTTGGAGATTGGAAGAATAAAATGAAATAGATATTCCCAGACTGAGTGGGTAATGTATTTATCACCTTTCTTCCTCCAACAGGATGTGTCAGTGGGTGGGAATACAAACATGTGGCTGCGTCCAACATTAGAAGATGGGGTGCGGGAGGGGTGTGTCGCCTCAGACCCTTGCACCTCACGTCCCTGCCCAGCCAACTCCCAGTGCATAGACACGTGGCAGGGGTATGAGTGCCACTGCAACAAGGGCTACCATGGGGACAAGTGCTTAGATGTGTGCCACCTCAACCCCTGCAGCAACAATGGCACCTGTATCCATGACATACACTCCCCTAAGGGATACCGCTGCGAGTGTCCCACGTATGAATTCTCTGGTGCGTTAATAATAGTAATGTCCTGCTACACTTGGTGGTCTAGTGGTTAGAATGCCTTTGTTGTATTGTCAGTCTTCCTCACACATAGTTTTACTCCTTAGAGTTTTTTTTTTTTTTTTTTTATGCCTTCAAGGGAATGACAGTGAATGGGTGAAAGTGCATCATTACAAAGTCTGTCCAAAAAGAAACCAAACTTTTTAAATAAGCAGTGAAATGGCGGGGGACAGAGCGACATGGAGGCGATTTGTTTGTGGCCACCCCGAACGGGAGTGAGGCATCTGGCAATACAGTAGATAGATAGATAGACCAACTAGCAAGCTTAGCATGATTGTGATGGGAGCGCTGTGTAGTGGCTACTTGAATTTTAGTCCAGCACTAGCCGCATCATACCATGTCACATAGTCACTGAGGTTCATTGAGGTATATGCGTTTGAGTGAAATGCGTTTAGTGCACTTGGCAGATTTTCTTCTATCTCTTCTATCGTCTGAAATCGGCAGTCTCTCAAGGTGTATTTCAACTTTTAGAACAAAACAGAAGTCTGCAGGGGCCAAAATTGGAGAGTAAGGCAGCTGGGGGGATGTTGGTCATCTTGTGCTTCATCAAAAAGTTTCAGCTAAGGAGTGACGTGTGGACATGTGTATTGTCATGGTGCAGCATCCAGGCTTTGTTTGTCCACACCCCAGGCCCCTTCTTTCGCACTGCCACCCTCAAACACTTCAGGACGTCCAAATAAAACTCTTTATTGACTGTCAGACCACGTTGAACAACCACATGATGAATGACGTGTTTCTGGTGAAAAAAAGGCGATCATCATCACTTTCACATTTGAGCAACTCTGACATGCTTCCCCCCCCCCCCCAGTGATGATGTTCCAACCCACTGTGATGACTACCCTTTTGTTTTGACATCATAACCATATATCCATATTTCATCACCTGTTATGATATTTTTCAGAAAGTTTTCATTAGCATTCAAACAGTCAAACAGCTTTTGATGGACTGTGATGCAGTTCTCCTTTTGCTCAACTGTCAGCAGATGTGACACAAATTTTGCAGCAGCACAGTGCGGCTTCAGTTCTTTGGTTAAAATCACATGGCACAAACTTTTACAAATGCCTGCTTCTTCGGAAACATCACAGTCAGGCAATAATTTTCACGGATCACAGTACCTATTTTCTCAATGTGATTGTTGTCTCTTGACATGGAAGGCCATCCAGATTTGTGATCGTTTTCTGTGGATGTTCTTCCAGATTTGAATTGCTGGAACCACTTGTGTACAGCTCAGACAGTCCTCCCCATAAGCCTATTGCAACATTTGAAAAGTGTCTGTAAAGTTTTTTCCAATTTGAAACAGAATTTCACACAAACACATTGCTCTTGAAGATCCTTCATTGTTCAGTTTGCAACAATTGCCAAGTGCACTAAACACACAGTCATGCAAGCTCGTGTACTGCAGTGAGTAAGTGACAGGACGTGATGACTAAAGTTCAATGTTGCCGTTACACAGCACTTCCATCATGATCATGCTACGCTGGCTAGAAGTGGCTAGAGTGGTTACAGAACAGGGGCTCAATTGAAATAAGAACTGAATATATTGAGTGCAAGAAGCACATAAAGAGACTAGTGAAGAGGAAAAAAAAGAAGATAAATGATGATCTAGGAAGAACAGTAAATGCAAACTACTCTAAAAATAGGAAGTTTTTCTGGAAAGAAGTGTAGAAATGACAGTGGAAAGAAATGTGAGGGTGTGAAGGATGTAAGTGGGGATGAAGTAAGGACCAGATGGAAAGAATATTATGAAAGTCTGATGAATGGGAATAGAGAAAGTAGAGCAGCTGTAAACATGATTGGTTTTGGGGTGTGCAGAGAAGGAATGCAGTGCCAGGAAACGTGACACCCGCATGGGTGAAGAACATCATGAAGTGGCTGAAAAATGGGAAAGCATCTGGGGTTGATGAGATGTATTCAGAGATGATTAAGTGTAGTGCAGAGAGCAGAATGAAGTGCCTGTTGGAGAATGTAAGAAGGCATGGATGAAAGAAACTGTGCCAGCAGAGTGGAAAAGGGCAGTGATTGCGCCCCTATACAGAATAAACGGGAACAGTGAGTGCAAGAATTATCGTGGCATAAGTTTATTGAGAGTTGTAGGGAAGGTATATGGAAGAATTATTATAGAGAAAGTAAGAAAGATATCAGAGGTCCTAGTGAGTGTTGAACAGGGTGGCTTTAGGAGTGGTGGAGGATGTGTGGATTAAATATTTGCAATGAGACAGATAGTGGAGAAAGCTAGTGAGAAGGACGATAGGGTGTTTATGGCATTTATGGATCTGGAAAAAGCATACGACAAAGTAGACAGAGAAGGATTGTGGAAGGTTTTGCGCATGTACGGTGTAGATGGTAAGCTGCTAGGTGCCGTCAAGAGTTTTTATGATGGTAGTGAGGCGTGTGTAAGGGTAAATGGGCATCTAAGTGAATGGTTCATGATCATTGTGGGTATGTGACAAGGTTGTGTGATGTCCCCATGGTTGTTCAGTATATATGTGGATGGGATGATAAGAGAAGTGAAAACACAAGTACTGTAATTGGAAGAGTGATGGCGTTGGTAATGAAAGGTAATGGATGGCATATCTCAAGAATGCTGTATGCTAATAATGCAGCGCAACTTGCAAATACCAGACAAGAGCTTGGCAGACTAGTGCAGAGTTTTGCTGATATCTGTGAGTGTTGTGCCCTGAGAGTAAATGTAGAAAGGAGTAAAGTGATGGTAAACGAGAGAGGAGGTGACTCTCAGTGTGATGTTACAGTAAATGAAGAGTCTAGAATTGGTGAGTGAGTTCAGATACCTGAGTACAGTGATAGAAAAAGAGAGGAGAATGTGCAAAAGGAGTGGAAAGTAGAATGACACACAGAAGGAAGGTAGGTGGTGCTATGAAGGCCTTGATAAGAAACAGAGGCTTGAGTGTTGCAGCAGCATGAGAGTTACATGGAGTGCTAGTGCCAGTTTTAAGAAGTGGATGGGAGGCTATGGTTTGGCATGAAAATGAAAAGTCAAGAGCGAGAGCAGTGGAGATGGGACTGCTGAGGAATGTATGTGGATTACAGAGAGTGGATAGGATATGAAATATTGTGATTCATGAAAGATGTGGAGTGAGGAAGTCTGTGGACACCAGAATCGAAGAATGGGATGATATGATCATGTGGAGAGAATGGATAATAATAGAGTGGTGAAAAAGGTATATCTGAGCAAAGTTGAAGGTGGGATGAGGTGAAGTAGGCTGAGGAGAAGATGGAGGGTCATGGTGGATGAGTGTGTGAGGATGAGAGGTATGGAAGTCGATGAGGCTAGTGTACTGTACTGACAAGAGATTGAGCTGGCTGGATGAATGTTGTGAGAAGAAGTACATGGTCAGGGATTTTGCACCCCTTTTTAACGCGACAGCGTTCAGATTGACTCTGTCGGATACGTTTATGTGAGTCTATAGAATGTGGGGAAAGTCTTTGACATATCAGATAGAGCCAGGATTCGTGGGGCTTGCATGACGAGTGAATGGAAGCATGGCCCATTGGAGTGGGCAAAATTTGGCCGCCTGGACATTGCTACTCATCTTGCCCTAGGGTGGGAAAGGAGGTTCGGATGATGATGGTTTCTTTTTGGTCAGGGATTTTGCACCCCTTTTTAACGCGACAGCGTTCAGATTGACTCTGTCGGATACGTTTATGTGAGTCTATAGAATGTGGGGAAAGTCTTTGACATATCAGATAGAGCCAGGATTCGTGGGGCTTGCATGACGAGTGAATGGAAGCATGGCCCATTGGAGTGGGCAAAATTTGGCCGCCTGGACATTGCTACTCATCTTGCCCTAGGGTGGGAAAGGAGGTTCGGATGATGATGGTTTCTTTTTGGACAAACCTCATACAGTGCAGCCTCATTATGCAATGGGGTTGCATCAAGTGAAGACCTATTGCACACTGCATTATTGCATAATGAGGTGTGCTGAACATGGGTTCAGCGGGGTTAGGGAGGGTGACTTCAACTGAGAAGCGTAAAAAAAAAAAAAAAAAAAAAAAAAAAAAAAAAAAAAAAAAATCAGCCACCCACCTGAACCTTGTCTTGTGCTCTTCTGTGTCATCACCAAGGTTCCCTTCTGAGACTAAGGTACAGCTGGAGGGCCTGGATGATAATTCCAGGTCCTCAGAAGGTGAAGAATGATGAGGAGAGTGGTGTGGTGATGTCAGGAACAAGTGATGCAGTGAGGCTGAGGGAGAGCAGAGCGGTGTGGGTGAGGGAGAGCTTGGGGGTGTTGGTGAGGGAGAGTGTAACGGTGTGGCGGAGTGGCATATGGGTGTGTCCTGTGACGATGAAGATGAGAGAGACATGACAGAGGCAGGTGATGCAGAACGTTCCATTTGAAGACCACTTGGTAATGGCAATGGCTCTTCCTAAGTGCTCGTGGAAGGGAAGGAGAAGGTGATGGTGGTCTGGCAAACTGCCGTTTTCTTAGATAAGAGCAGCTCCTTGTACACCCTCATGTGTTGCTCAGTTTCATGCCTTGTTGTGTCACCCCTCACCTGATTTAGGTCCATGTCCTTGATGAAGGTTATGCTCCTTCCATAATTGCAAGGAACTCTTTCAAAGCGTTTATGTCCAGAACACAAATGTGTCCATCCTTGCTGCCCTCCTGTGTCTCTGCCACTCATTCCCTGAGCTCAGTGAGCTCCTCTGTGGACAGTTGCTTGATGTGGCTGTCCTGGACATCTTGCACATCATCCTCATCCACATATTCGAAGCCAGCGTCGTACAAGAGGTCGAGGATATCGTTTTGGATGCATTCAACTGCCAGGAACCCCTTGAAGGAGTGCACACACTCAGGCCACACCTTATGCCACACGGCGTTCAGCGTGCTTTGTTGCACCATCTTCCATGGCTCTTTGATGTTGTCAGTGGTGTGCTTTATGTTACATTTTTTCCAAAAGTGCCACACTGCGTCACATGCCCCTGCATCACTCACTTTCACCATCTCCTCCATGGTGCACCAAGGTAATATGCCATGAATGCTGCAATAAACCCCTGTTCCGTGGGCAGCAGCAGTGATGCCATGCTGGGGGGGCAGATTCACCTCGCTGATATTGTCAACCCAGTCCTTCGTGCATTCTGGGTGGCTTAGTGCACTTTCAGTCATGAACAGGAAACAGTGTGCGAGATTGTTTTTGCCGGCATAGTCACGCAGGTAGGGGGACAGGTATCCTGCCATGTAAGACCTGCAGAGTGCAGACGTTAGCCAGATCCTGAGATTGCGCCTCCAAATAACCCCAAGGTTCTCCTTTACGAACCCTGCCAGTGCTTGGCGGTTCTCCCAGCAATAAATAAGGAGTGACTTCAGCATAGTCCCATTGCCTTGAGGGTGACTAATCTCGCGCAGTACCCAGCATGAGGCTTCCCCTGCTCATTCCGCCACACTACTTTTCCAGGGAAAATAGCTATGGTGTTTTATATATTTGTTTTTATGTGTGTGTGTGAGTACAGTATAGGCTTATGTGTGTATGTCTGTAAGACTGAATCTGCCACTGCTTATGTCTGTAATAAAAATAATATAAAATGAAAGTTATTTTTTAGTAGGTTTATCATGAATAATATAGTGCAGTGAAAGATATATGAATACAAGTTAATTCAATGTACTTACTTATTAGAAATGTTGCTTCTGAACTCACATCTAAGCCAATGTTTTCTTGGCCTTCTGGCCTCTGCTTGACTCAAGCTGTGGCGTATCGTGGCTGTGCCACTGACGGTGGCAAAAACATAGGAATTTCTTTATGCTGACAAACTGGTCTCTACCCATCACTTTAGGACAGAACACTGGCGGGCCACCATACAACATACTTTTGTTGCAGTACATGTAAATACGGGGCAGTTTCGTTATTCCCATGGCTAACAAAAGACTGATAAAAGTGCACATATCACTTTCTGAAACTGGATGCCAAATAATGCTATACTTTACCCTCTTTCTGTGGTTGTTCACTGAAAAATTTATCTGCGTTCTGATTTGTCCTCTCACATATTTTCCTCACCACATCAGCATCAAAAATTAGTTTGAAAGAGTCCAAACATGGCACAATTTCAAATTCACCATTATTTTTTTTTTTTTTTTTTTTTTTTTTTTTTTTTTTTGTGAGAAAGAAGGAACCCAAGGCAATGAGCCCGCAGTAACAGTTCCCTCCAAGAGAAAAACAAAATACAATAGAGAGCCAAATTCAAGATCCGATCATTTTGAGATGCCTGAACACACTGCATTTGAAAGACTGGAGATCATAGGCAGCAGGAAATACAGACAGAGGGAGACAGTTCCAGAGTTGACCTGTTGCATAAATGAAAGACTGGGAGTAACGGTTAACTCTTGCATTAGAGAGTTGGACAGAAAAGGAATGAGAGTTTGCTGCCAGACGGGTGCTACGCGCCCGTCGTAGAGGTGGAGGAATGCAAGCAGACATTTCAGAGGAGCAGTGACCATTAAAGTAGCGATAGAAAAGAGATAAAGATGCAACAGAGCGGCGAAAAGACAGAGGTTGAAGGGAGTCAGTAAGAGGAGGAGAGTTAATGAGACGAAAAGCCTTTGACTCCACCCTATTGAGAAGTGCTGTATGTGGGGAGCCTCCCCACACATGATAGTTGTACTCCACACAGGGGCGGATAAAACCCCTGTATAGAGTCAACAATTGTGCAGGGGTAAAGAAAGAGCGAAGTCGGCTTAGCACACCCAATCTCTTGGAAGCAGATTTTACAAGAGATGTAATATGATCTTTCCAAGATAAGTCCAGAGTAAATGAAACCCCAAGCATGTTCAAGGATGATGCAGGATTAAGCTGAATATTATTAAACATTAGTGGGTACAACTGTGGAAGATTTTGTCGGGTTGATAGGTGTAAGAACTGAGTCTTAGATGCATTAAGAACAACCATATTATTTTTACCCCAGTCAGAGATACGAGCCAAGTCAGACATTAGGTGTGCCATAGCCTCATCCCTTGTTTGTTGAAGTAACTGTTGAGATGGGCGTCGCGGGAACCGAATGGAAAGGTGAAGGGTGGAGTCATCAGCGTATGAGTGGATAGGGTTATATGTACAGCTTAGAAGATCATTGATGAATAAAAGGAAGCGAGTTGGTGATAGGACAGAGCCCTGAGGAACACCACTGTTGATAGATCTAGGAGAAGAACGATGGCCGTCTACAACAGCGGCTATAGAACGACCAGAAAGGAAGCTAGCGATGAAGGCACAGATAGAAGGATAGAAACCGTAGGAGGGCAGTTTAGAAATTAAAGATTTATGCCAGACTCGATCAAAAGCCTTTGAGATGTCAAGTGCAATGGCAAAGCTTTCGCCAAAGTCCTGAAAGGAGGATGACCAGGAGTCTGAAAGGTAGGTGAGAAGATCGCCAGTGGAGCGTCCCTGACGGAACCCGTACTGACGATCGGAAAGAAGGTTGTGATAGGAAAGATGCCTTAAAATATTTCTGTTGAGAATTGACTCGAAAACTTTTGAAATACAGGACGTTAAAGCAATTGGACAATAGTTGGAGGGTTGGGAGTGGTCACCCTTCTTTGGGACTGGCTGAATGAGAGCAAACTTCCAGCAAGAAGGAAAGGTACAAGTTGACAGACAAAGGCGAAAGAGTTTGCCTAGGCAGGGTGTAAGCACAGAAGCACAGTTCTTGAGAACAACAGGAGGGACCCCATCAGGCCCATATGCCTTGTTAGTACTGAGGCCAGTGATGGCAGAAAATACATCAACTGAAGAAATTTTAATGTCAGCTATGAGGAAGTCAGAGGGGGGAAGTGATGGAGGAACAGCACCAGAATCGTCTAAGGTGGAATTGGAGGAGAAAGTCTGAGCGAAGAGATCTGCTTTATCAGTAGAAGAAATAGCCACAGAACCATCAGAGTAGAAAAGAGGAGGGAAGGATGATGAGGTAAAGTTGTTAGAAAGATTTTTGGCGAGGTGCCAGAAGGAGTGGGAAAAATTCGAGTTGGAGAGTTGAGAGCATTTAGTATGGATGAAATTATTTTTAGTAAAGCGAAGAACAGACTTAGCACGATTCCGGGCAGAAACGTAAAGATGATGTGATTCAGGGGTGGGTTGGCTCCGGTACCTTTTGTAGGCCCTCTCCTTGTTGCGGACAGCATTAGAACAAGCGTGATTAAACCAAGGCTTTCGTGCATTAGTCAAAGGATATGAGAAAGGAATGTATGCTTCCATGCCCGAGAGAATAACCTCCGTAATGCGCAAGGCACACTCAGATGGCTCCCAGCCATGGAAGCAATAATCATTCCAGGGAAAATCAAAGAAGTACTGCCTGAGGGCCTCCCAGTCCGCAGCTCCAAAATGCCACAGACGACGTTTCCCTGGAGGGTCCACAGGCCGTACCGGAGTGATAGGACAGGTTAAGGAAATAAGGTTGTGATCGGAGGAGCCCAACGGAGAGAAAAGATTAACAGAGTAAGCAGAAGGATTAGTTGTGAGGAAGAGGTCAAGTATGTTGGGGCTCTCTCCAAGGCGGTCAGGGATACGGGTAGGGTGCTGTACAAGCTGCTCTAGGTCATTAAGGATAGAAAAGATGTAGGCTTGTTCACCAGGTGGAGCCGTGAAAGGAGAGGAGAGCCAAAGGTGGTGGTGAACATTGAAATCTCCTAGAATGGAAATTTCAGAGAAAGGAGAAATGGATAGAATGTGTTCCATCGTAGAAGTAAGATAGTTGAAGAATTTTTGATAGTCAGTAGAATTAGGGGATAAGTAAACAGCACAGATATATTTAGTCAGAGAATGACAGGAAAGCCGAAGCCAGAGTGCAGAGAATTCAGAAGAATCGAGTTCAGGAACACGAGAGCAAGATAAGTCGTTGCGTATATATACACAACAGCCACCTTTGGCTTTGAAATGAGTATAGAGAAAGTAGGAGGATACAGAAAAGGGTTTGCTGTCAGTTGCCTCAGACAGCTGAGTCTCAGTTAGAAAAAGATGAGGTTTAGAGGAGGAGAGGTGGTGCTCAACAGAGCGAAAGTTAGAGGAAAGGCCGCGAATGTTGCAGAAATGAAGAAGAAGAGAGTCAGACAGTGGTTCCAGGCACCTTGAGTCGTCACCGGGAGAGGGGCGGATGGTGGGGGCATTTATGGTCCCCCCCCCCGGGGACTCCGAGGCTTGGTGATGAGACGCCATTTTTTAAAGTTGAATTTTGAGAAGGAAGTGTAGTGTGTACTGTGCATGTAGTTTGGTGTAAATAGTTAGAGAAATTTGTACCGGAGAGCATGCTGGCCTACTCTCTGTGTAACTTAGACACTGAAAATGTTCAGCAAAGGGGGATGGTCAGGAACTAGCCCTGAGGGCTGATGAAACGGGAGCTCCAGCACTCCCTGTCATCAGCTTTCCATCCACCTCAGGAGTACTGCCCTGCTCGACTGGTGCTACAGTCTACTCCTCACTTGGTTCAGTCCAAAATAATCACTGATAAATTTAGGCACATGGTCGGGACATGTGTCACCAAATATGTTGCTTATCAGGCACCAGCTACCATTGACTTCATTCTCTTCAGTATCATCAAATTCATCACTCTCTAGTTCTTCACTGGATGAGTCATCGATATCTGAGTCTTGCACCGACAGCTGATACTCCTCATCACTTGAGGAACCGCATGAGTTGTCGAGAATAGTCTGTGATTCAGCCATAATTCACTGTGAAGAGAGCAACAAAACATTCTCCTATGATTCACAGCCAAGACTGCTCATGGCAGTATGCAGTGTTACTACCAACATGTCAGCAATCACATGACCTCCCATATATATTGGGACTGGCAGAAAAAAAAAAAGGTGGTGGAGCTTATTTATCCTCAGTAACATTTACTAGCCAGTATGAAAGGCCCTAGCATAGTAAATGAACCTCTCTGCTGTTTTCTTTGGTTGCATTGATATATGATGACCTAGGGGCATCAGAGTATGTGCACTCTGGAGGGTTATGACAACGTATAAGCGTCATCATGGCAAAGAGGATAAGGTCCCTCTGCGTTGACACCAAGGAGGAGGATGCGATGGTCCTCTATGGCCTTGAAGCCAGGTGCATGCCATTCTTCCTGGCTTATAAAGGTTTTCCTCGAGATCCATTTCCAAAACAGGCTGGTCTTATCAAAATTAAGCACATGTTTTGGAGAGTAACCCCCTTCCTCGATAATGGCCTTGAGCTGCGCTGGAAAGGCCTCCGCCACCACATGATCTGCACTTGCCGTCTCTCCATACATTGTCATGTGTTTAAGGCCTGCCTGGGCCCTGAAACATTCAAACCAGCCTGTGCTGGCCTTGAACTCCCTCTTTGCCTCTATACCTTCCTTCTCCTCTAGGTCTTTGCAGATACAGGTATACCCCAGTTTAACAATGCAGTTGATTAAGTAAGAACCCATCGTTAGGCAAGGTATCGTATATCGGGGTAGATTTAACATGTAATTGGATGCATTTTTCATCCTTGGATTTCCCCCTCAGCCAAGTCCAAAACCCACCCAAATGAGGCCAAAAACAAGTTTAAAGCCAGTCTAAATGGCCTAACAGCTGTAAAAGAAGCTAACCTAAGCCTAACACCTGTAAATAACTCACTAAAACCAACAAATAAAATCTGAATATTGTCAAATTTAAGTCTGGAAAAAATCAAGCTTAGTAAACTGTACCCCAAAATGACAATGTTCACCCCACCTATGGCTAAAACACATCAATCTAACTCTAAAAACAGTTTATAAATCAACCTTAACACACTATTTTAATCTAAAATATCATAAAAATCAGTAAAAAAAAACATCATAAAACCAGTATTTGGCCAGCATTAGGCAGGGTATGGTGGTATTTCTACCCCCATCATTAAACGTGGGTTCCGCATCTAGAGATATCGTATATCGAGGTATATCTGTATCGAGAGCCTTCATGCAAATGAAGGAGTGGTGAAGAGTCTGCCTTGCTCTGTTTAGGTCATTAACTCACAGTGCCAGCAGCCATTCCGTTTCCTCCAATAATGGCTCCCACGGTCTTGTTAGCAGTTTTGCCATGAGAGAAGCCACATTCTGCAATGCCAAAAGTATTGCCTCAGATTTCTTAATGACTGTCGAGACTGTGAACTGGGGCAGCTTTAGGGTGGCAGCAATCCTACTTGGTCCCTCTCCCTCCTTGTGGCATGCACTAACATTCAGTTGAACCTCGTGGGAAAGGCTACCCTTGGCCCTTTAGGCTTAGTCTTAGCAGCTTGAGTTGCACCACGCTTTCCACTGGGGGTAGCACTAAACATGATTTCAAAATTCACAGAGTTCTGCTTTTTTCCTACACAAAAGTTCTCTCTTAGTATTATATGCAGCACTGTTTGTATCGTATTTGCTTTATCAGTTGTTGTCAGCATTAGTTCTGTGAGGGTCTGAAGCAAGTGGGAAAATCATGTAACTCAGTGAGTGCATGTAAGATGTTCACAGCTGCAGGACACATGAGCAAATGGTCGAGCAAGAACCAAAGGGCTGGCATGAAGGTTGCTGCCTATGCATACCTGAAACAAGGTTTCTGTGTATGTCAGCTCAGGCAGCCAGCTTGTCTCTGACAGCTGACTGTCAGCTTGCATGCGTCACTGTGTCCACATGAGATTCTTGGAGGCATCCATTGAAAATATTGTTGTAGCAATATTGTACTTAATTTTTTAGCGTGTACCGAGACAGGGTATAACTTCTGAATTATCATTGTAACAGTTTATCACAGAATGAGGTGTTGCATAATGAGGTTGCACTGTACATCTCAATTATATGTCATTCATTCATACATTTATCATCTAATCCAGTGTTGCCCCATGAGGAGCATAGGAGCCCGGGGCTTAGCAGATTGGTCCTGACATTTAAGATGAGGGTGACCAACCTCACTCATCCCTGAGTGGCATTATGTGAGCAATAAACCTCAACCACCCATCTGATATAAACCTGCACCAGCTCAATCCAATTGGAGCATCTTAATTGCCCATAAACCACCAGGCACCATAATTTGGTTATATGGTTACCACCCAACCTAGTATCATATTTCTTGGTGTATAGTGCGCTCTGGCACATAACACACACCCTAGTTTTCAAGGGAAAATTTGGAAAACACCTAGGTCTAGGCCTAGCCTAACAAGAATATGAGGTTGCAGGACTTCCACCTACCTTACCACGATGTTTCGTTGGATACTTGCTGTGCTGCTCTTAACGACTTTATTTCTTTACAAACAATAGCACTCTAGTTTCAGATGTACTGGTACCTGTATCATTTCAGGCTATATCTTTAGTGAATCTGAAATCCCAAAGAAATTACGTCAAACCACTCGAAACAACCGCCATATGGCATTTGTTTTGGCCTGACATGCCAGCTACCAAACTGCAGTGTTACCAAGGCTGGCGAAAGTTCCGTTGTAACTTTGACGTCATAGTTTGCCATTCTCTTTGCTTAAAAACAAGGGACAATGCTACTTCTTTACAGATTCTCATGTAACATCATTATTTACGATATTAAGTTTAGCAGACAAATCCGTTTAGGAGATGAATTACCTGACTGATATGGGTGTACCATTGTAATGCAGTAGTTTAGCAAGTTTAAAGTTGGACGTAGTGCTTTTGAAGTGTACTGTTTTGCAACACTGTCCATAGAGTTGGCAGTAAACAAACATTGGCAGTAAACAAACCATTCAGAGTGTCATTGGTCACGTGAAAAGCAAAAGTGTTGGTGCCCTTACAGTACTTTGATAAAGATTGAAGAATTGTTCACTGTATGGTAACATAATAGTACAGGCCTGGTGTAAACACAGTTATGAGACTATGGAGGATAAAAAACAATACAGAGGTACTCCTTCATCAGTTTCAGGTAGACATAGCCACTTCTGGGTTCGACTGTGGCCTATTCCTTCCCTATTGAGATAGGTAACTTCGTTATATAACACGCAGGACATACTTTGAGTTTTTTTTTTTTTTTTTATGCACGATATACGACAGGAAATGTGTAGTAAATGGTTTCCTGGTGTACAAGAAACCATTTGGCTTGTCGCGTAGTGTAGAGTCACCCAGAGACAGAAGGAAGAGGAAAGAATTAAGGAAAGAAAGACAGAAGGGGAAGGATGGAAAGAAGGGAGGAAAGGGGAGGTACCCAAGAGCAGCACTACATCAAGTGAGTGGATGGTGAGTGCCCCCACCAACCAGATACATCTCATTTTGTACACAAAGTTTTTTTTTTTTTTTTTTTTTATGCGAGGAAGAAGGAACCAAAGGCCATGAGCCCGCAATAATAGTTCCCTCCAAGAGAAAAACAAAATACAATAGAGAGACAAATTCAAGATCCGATCATTTCAAGTAATTCCAATTCTCTGCAAATAGCACACAACTCATCCCCTTTCATCCCCTTTACTATTTTCTCAGTACACACAAGTGCTCGTGGGCCCTTCGGGCCCCTCGTACTTGCTCCTGTGTAGGGCTCTCACGTTTATGTGCTGTTCTAGTGTAACATTGTCACTTGGATTTTTTGCAGCTAACCAATTGATCATGTTATTTGCAGCTTCGGGAGTGGAACCCAAGTTGTCCGAACGCAAGTCCGAAGTACACACACAAACATGCAGCTACTGCTAGTTTATTTTCGTTCTACCCCAAGGAAAAAAGTTCTACAGAGATCCTATGCCGGGCTTTGGGAGCAGCGTTTTTTGGTCAAAATGTGATCGCTCAATAAATATAGTAAAAGATTTTCAGTCGTGATGGAACCAAGTTTTTTCACATCAGCGATTTTTTTGCTATTTTTGTGCCAATTTTGATGCAATTTGAATGTGTAGTTTCGGCTGCCCAAAATACACAGACACACGGCTACTGCTATAGTATATTAGATTATCTGATATTTGAGGACTGACTTGCTAGCAGGTTCAAGCTGCCCCACATTTGCTGCATTGCCATTCCTGACATGACTTGTAATTGAGGAGTAGCCACCCAGGTGAGTAAACTGACACTTTTGTTTAACCAGCAGCTTGAACACACCCAAATTGTTGCTTAACAGGGATTCTGCTATTCACAAAAAACCTATGCCAGTTATCCCAGAAAAGTATGATACTGGTCATTTACTGTACAAGCTAACTTCTCTCGACACTTAAACTAGTCTAGCATACCAGATTATTTGCAGAATAAGTAAGAGGCAGAATCATCCTCTTCATCTGACTAACAGTTGTTAAAAATTATGTCTGGAATAATGTTAATAGCATTGCTGTACAGGTTGCTCTCATAACGGCATACTCTCAAAAGTTTTTTCCTAATCATTAATTAAAATATAGAATGCATTGCCAAAAATTGAGCACAAGCATCATCTATCCTTGGCAGGTACAAAAATAAAAAAGCAGCAATAAATAAAACTATAACAGATAGCTCCATAGTACCCGCTTTGAAGTTGGACCCCAAGGCTAGTAGGCTACTGCAGTCAGGTACTCTTAAGGGTATAAAACCAGCTTACTTCCATTGATGGTATTACTTGATTAAAAAAAAAAAACTCTTGTCAACTCTTGAGGATTTAAACTGTGCATGTGGAAGACCAACAGTCCAAGTGGGGCATTCTTGTATGTTCATTAATTATCAAGGTAATTTGCAGAAGTATTTTAGTGTGCCATTGCTATGTGGATGCCATTTTGCACTTCCTTGGGAATATTGACAGTTTTTGTTATACAGTTTGAATTTCAATGTACAATACTCTATGCTCTACATTATTGAGTTGAAGTTGTAGTGAAGGTGTTGTGGCACTTTTATGACACCATGGAATCAGTAGGCAATGGTGACCATGCTATAAGTACAGTAGCAGTACTCCACTCCTGAGACAAGGTTGTACTACAATACTATATACTGTAATGAGTTTCATAATTGTAATGTGAAATTTGTGCAGCTATCCTATCCAGTATCTGTATTGTTTGAAGTAACTAGTGCTTAATATTGTACTTAGAATTACAGTAATTAAAACCATTCTTAAAATTCCACTTGATCCCTTTGTATGTTCACTAGTTTCAGGTCTCTTACAGTTTTCAGGCATCAACAGTCCAGCACTTGTATTTGATATGAATCTCAAAATTAATTATAGACATTCTTAAAGTTCTGTGAACCTATGTTATAATCACTCCTTTTAAGTCTCTTACAAATCTCAAACAGCTGTTTGAGATTACCAGGTATATAATACCATTGTTAACAACGCCCCTTTGAGTTTCTTGGAATCAGTCGTGGAACTGTCAGCTGTTTATGAGATGCATTTGTCTGTTTCATTGGCACAATAACATTCAAGCGAAGTTGCTTGCACATCATTGCATGTGGTGTGGTAGGTGCGGGACTGTTGTGTCACATTTGTAGACCTCTTTGACTTTCAGTGGTGTATGAGACTGCTTGGCTGTACTGTATTTCTGTCATCTTTCATACAGCTACCATACTCTTCTCACCCAAACCAAAAACAAATAAATTTTTATAGTTGTAAACTGCCATGGAGATCTGCTTTTCCTTGAGATTGGTTAAGAGCCTTGTTTGATACAATCCCTTGATCAAGATACACTCAAACAAGAATGTATGGGGTGAAACACATAAGAATGTTTGGGGAGAAACACATCTACCTGGCGTGGCACTTTGAGTTCAGTCTTGCATGGAGTCATGTGAAGTCCATTTTTTTATTATTTTTTAAATTATTTTTTAAATAGTAGGGTAATATTTTTAATATTCTTTCTGAATCTCCTGGCTGTTTTAAGTTGCTGGATGTGTGAGTTATAGTTAACTGGAGATACAGAATACTGCATTAGTTTGCATTTTGAATAAACTGTGATTATATAATATCCACCCTTGATAGGTAAGAAACTTGGAAATATTTTTACAGTAGATATATGGTGTTACAGAATTATTTTAAGTGCTTTTACCAATAACAGTGGGGACACCCACAATTTATTCATCCAGCATTGTGCTACCTTTGAGTGACAAGCCAAATAGTTTCTGTAATGCAGGAATCTGTTTACTGTGGTGGGTGATAATCATATAACCAAATGATGACTTGTGGTTTGGTTAGATTGTGCCTTTTAGGCTGTATATCCAAGAGGTAGTTGGAGTGTATTGTTCACATAATGCCACTCATGGGCACAAGTGAGGCTGGTCATTCTCATCTTAAATGTCGCAACTGAGTAGCGTAGCTTCAGTGTTCTGTACTACGGATGGGGAAAAGAACAATTTAATGATGTATGGATGGATCAATAATAGTGCATACTGTACTGTACTATCATAATCTGCCTGTCTATCCGTATCTCTAGCCAGATGCATAATCATGGAAGGGTGGCCATAAACAGATTGCCTCCATGCCATTCTGTCCTCTCATAATGCTTGTACAATATAGTGATTATGGGTACAGTATTGGATTTTAATTATGTTAGTGTTTTGTAAGAACATACCGACATGAATGTATGATATACTGTATGTACATATATATATACAGTATATACTTGAGAGGAGCGTGTGGAGTGACGTGGAGGGACAGGTTGACGAATGAAGAAGTGAAGGAACGTTGTGGGGTAGATGTGGATGTTGTTGAAAAGATAAGGAGAAATACACTGAAGTGGTTTGGACATGTGGAGAGAATGGAGGATGAAAGACTGACTAAGAGGGTGTATGTAGGTGAGGTGGAGGGAGGGAGAGGGAGGGGTAGACCGAGGATGAGGTGGAGGGATGGAGTTGAGAGGTATATGAGGGAGGGGGGGGTGAGTTGGGGGGAGGGGAGTCAAATGGTGGGTGACAGAGTGACTTGGAGGCGTTTTGTCTGCGGCCACCCTTTGCGGGATTAGGGCGTCGGGCTATAGATAGATAGATATATATATATATATATACACTCTGTGGTACAGTGGTAGAGTGTGCGTTTTGTACATGGGTGGACCAGGGTTCGTGCCCCGCCAGGGTAATAAACTTTGGGAGTGTTCACCTGGCCACGTACTGCATTGGCAGACACAAGGGGTGCTGTGGTTGAACCAGTGTCGCTTACTGTAAAGTATGCTTGCACCCAGTCAGCTTGCGCGGGCTGATTACACTTGGTTCACAGACTACACACACATCCAAAGCCACTCCAACACTACAATTACACTTACAAGCACTTCTGACCCTACATACAATCTCTACCAGACAACCTAAATCACTTGGTAGAGTTACATTGACTGTATCGTCCTGACTTCGGTCGGGATAGGCCGGTCCTGCAGTGGATACTCAAACAGCTGATGATGATGATGATGATGATGATATATTTTTGGTGCAGGAGAATACTGTGAGGTGGTGCTGGACCAGCCATGCCCAACCAACTGGTGGGGATACCCAGTGTGTGGCCCTTGCCACTGTGATGTTGACAAAGGTTATGATGGAGATTGTAACAAGACCACTGGAGAGTGTCGCTGTGAGGTAAGTCTTGATCATTATGTCAATTGCTCATCTCAGATTTGCTGTTAATAATATAGTCTATAACATATAGATCCCTAAAGTGTGAAAGGAACAACAATGAATTGGCTGTTATCATGTTGCATTTACATAGGGTCATCATGTTCTGCATTTTATTACTAAGTTTGAAGCATCAGAAATACAGTTTATACTGTTTATGTACCAATACATGGTTTCTAATGTGCAGCCAGTGACTACTTGAAGGAAATGTAGGTCTTTATGTTCCTTATTTTCAGTGTATATGTGTTGTAGTGAGTGAGTATTATAAATGAGTAAATTGATTGTAATTGGCTCCTATCCACCAGGAAAACCACTACCAGCCTGATGCTTCTGATGCCTGCTATGACTGTGATTGTTATTTGATCGGGTCATTTGGAGGCTCATGTGACCCAGTCACTGGTCAGTGTCGCTGTCGACCAGGGGTCATTGGCCGCCGATGTGACCAGTGTGCCAACGCATTTGCTCAGGTTACAATCATGGGATGTGAAAGTAAGTTCTAAAGGATGTCTGTATCCAGCTGCAGGAACAAAATTGACTGTCCATACGGTACCATAAGACCCAATTATGTTCCTATATGTCACTGCCTTAACATGTTACCACTTTGGCACTACTGTAATACCCACATGTATTAAATACATGCAAGGGCTGTCACAGTCGTGACTGGTGCAGTGGTATTAATGTTGGTGTTTTTATGGTATATCAGTGGGTCTGGTGGGAGACCAGTGAAGCTTTTTTTTTAACAAAATCCAAATACTGTATTCAAACTTCCTAGCCCAAGCCTGGGCTAAAACTTTAGTTCATTTAGATAACAGATCATTGGCTTGTAGTTGTTGTGACTGCAGGTTTATCTGGATGTGAATCCGGTGGATTACAGGAATCTGGCAGCTTAATTTAAACTCTTTGAGATATCTTATGTTGAGACCATGGTGAAGGTTTGTCCATGTTACGTAGGTGAGGTGCAGGTGTTGAGCACAGTGTGTTGTGATGTGAGGGACTGCATTACAGTGGAATCAGAAGTGAGTTGTATTCCTGTCGGTAGAGAGGCAGAAAAGAGTGATTGCCACTTCATAGCATGGGTAAGGGAACTCATACCTCCATAAGAAATGCAGTTTCTGTGAGATGAATGTGTTGGGGTTCATGGAGGATGCCATTTGGATGAAAGATTTTATGATGACTGTGTGTCAGTATATTGTGTCATAAAATGTTGGGTGGAGGAGGAGGGATGTGTGAAAGATTTTATGATGACTGTGGTGTCAGTGTTTTTATGTAGTGAAGTGTTTAGTGGAGGAGGTGGGATGTGTTAGAGGCCTCTGTGCAGTGCAGTGAGGTTGTGTATTTTTTGCTTCTTTTTGGTGGGTTTGGTGCAACATAAAATTGAGGATGGGATGATTTTGTGCTGAAGCCACATATAGTAAAACCTCGATATAATGGACTTTAATAGTCCGGAATTCGCTTTTATCCGAATCAAGGAGCTACCGGACTAAATTCTTACACTGTATATCGGAAAAAGTCCTTTCAAGCCAGAAGTATTCCGGACTGCCTGACCACTTCAGCTGTGTTCATCACAATAAGGTAAATAGAATACAGATTTATTAGTGTACATCGTAGTATTATTATGTATGTTATACCATTTGATTACTGTAGTGAAGGTATAATACAGTACTGTACAGCAGTGGTAGTGAAAACAGTTTAAAAATCGTTGGTGCTATCTGGAATAATGTTTGATATGTCGGAAAAAGTCCGGGTTAGCTGAGGGAAGGCTGGATGTCGCTTTTATTGGAATTTCACTTTTTTCGGAATGGCTAGGGCCCCAATTATTCCGTTATAGTGAGGTTTTACTGTATTATGTTCCTTTCATGTTCTTGTAATCCTTGATTGGGAGTACTTTTTTTTTCTTGGTAAAGGCAAACTGTACATATGGGCTTTGTACATCCTTCTGTTATTTTTAGGCTTTGTTCTTTGTGTGTGTGTGTGTGTGTGTGTGTGTGTGTGTATTTACCTAATTGTGATATACAGGAAATGAGCTACGCTCATAGGGTCCTGCCTCTGTTTCTCAGTAAGTCAAATTTAGCTTTAAACTCGTTTAAGTTTTCAGACTGGACGATCTCTTTGTCCAGACTATTCCACAGGTCTTTACATCTATAAGGAAAACTATATTTCTTGATATCCTTCAAGCAGCTTGGTTTCTTCAGTTTCATTCCGTGTCCTCTTGTTGCTCTCTTATCCCATAAAAACAGATCTTCTTTGTCAAATTTATCTACTCCCACCATTGTCCTGAACACTGCAATCATGTCTCCTCTCTTTCTCCTTTCTTCTAAGGAAGGCAAATCCAGCTTTTCCAGCCTCTCTCTCTACAACAGATCTGCCAGACTGGGGATCATTTTGGTTGCTGTTCTTTGTATTCTCTCAATCTTGTTTATATCTTTCTTTTTGTGTGGGAACCACACTACTGCTGCATATTCTAACCTGGGGTGAATCATGGCCACTATCAATTTTTTCATCATCTTATCCATATAATGAAAGGCTACTCTTATATTATTCAGGAGTTTATATGTCTCTCTAACTTCCTTGTTAATGTGTTTTTCAGGTGACAAACTGTCCTGGACCAGCACTCCCAAATCTTTCTCTTCTCTCGCTTTTGTGATTGGTTCATTACCCATCAAATAATTCAGTGATGGCCTCTTGGTACTTTTACTCATTTCCAATATTTTACATTTCTTTGCTTTAAATTTCATTTCCCACATCCGGCTCCAATCGTGTATCCTATCCAGATCCTCCTGCAGCATTTTACAATCCTCCTCAACCTCTGCCTTCCTCAGGATCTTTGCATCATCAGCAAACAGACTTGCATAACTGTTCACTCCATCTACCATATCATTTACATAAATCAGGAACATTACTGGTGCCAACACTGAGCCCTGTAGAACTCCACTTGTTACTTTCCTCCATCCAGACATCCTATCCTTTATTACTGTCCTCATTTGTCTGTCGCGCAAAAAGTCTCTCATCCATTACAGGAGGTTCCCCTTCAGTCCTCCTAAATGCTCTAGTTTCCACATTAGTATCTTATGAGGTACCTTGTCAAAGGCCTTCTCCAAATCTAAATACACACAATCCACCCAACCATCTCTCTCCTGTAGCACGTCAATTGCTCTTGAGTAAAAACTCAACAAGTTGGAAACACATGACCTTCCACTTCTAAATCCAAACTGACTATCAGCCAAAATATTCTTCTCTTCCAGATATTTTATCCATCTATCTTTCAGAATTCTTTCGCACAATTTTGCGACCATGCTGGTTAGGGACACTGGTCTATAATTCAGGGGTTCTTCCCTGTTTCCTCCCTTATAAATTGGTACTACATTTGCCCTCTTCCATTCTTGAGGCACTTTCTCCTCTTCAGGTCATGATAGTTGCCCTTTTTGTAGATTAGATTCTTTTTGTAACTGTTATTACTGGTAACGTCATATGCAATCCTGAAGTTACAATTTAATACTGCATGGTCGCTTTTGCCGAATGGAGGGTTATACATTATATTGTCAGTATCATTTTCTTGCCTAGTAAATAGAAGATCTAGTACTGATGGATCATCAGGTCCTCTTTTTCTGGTGTTTTTCTTTACATGCCATGTTAGGAAAAACTCCTGCACAAGATCTAGAAGCTTTTGATCCAAACAGCTTTCATGACCTTTTACATCTTGAGTATTCCAATTTATATTTGTATTGAAATTTCCAGTTAATATAATTCTTTCAGATTTCTCTTCCATTCTTTGTAGTAATGTTCTTAAACTCTGAATTGTACATTCTGCCAGGTCTTCATATTCACCTCTTTCCCAAGTGTTTGTTATGGGTGGCATGTATAAATTTGACAATTAATTTTCCTTCAGATGTGTTAATCTCCAATGCAGTCAGTTCTGCTTGTGAGGGTATATCTAGTTTTATTTCTTTGACTTGCAGATTTTTCTTTGTTAAGATTATAAGTCCTCCTTTCTTTCTTAGATTTCTGTCTCTTTTCCATGTATTGTATTCCTCTAAGTAAAGAGTATCGTTTGATGTCTTTGGGGTTAATTTTGTTTCAGTTAGGCAGATAATATGTGGTTCCTTTTCTTTAGTATAGTCTTCTATCTCTAATATTTTAGATGCCATTCCAGCTACATTTGAGTACATCAGCTTAATCATCTTGTTTACATACTTGCCATAACTTGAGTCTACTACCTTCCTCGTTTTTAGTCCGTGTTGGTTATGTACCACTTTCGTACCTGCAATCCAATTACTTTGTTAAAAAAAAGTACTCTTCTCATCCACTGATCTTCCCTCATTCTTTGTTTTTGCCTCCTCCCTCTTCTCGTTTAGTATTCCCAATTCCTTTTGAGTTAGGTGTCTTTTTATCCATACTTTTTAAATTTCCTCTTTTTCCATGAGTTTGTTTGCATTTTCTAGTATTTCCTCCACAGTGTTCACACTCTGGAAGGTTACTTTCAGGGGCCTTGACTTATTTCTCTCATATTTCCCTAGCCTTTTGTGTTCCTCAATGTCTTTATTACAGATTTCCTCTGGTACTTCCTGCAATATACCCATTATATTTGCCATCTTTTTGTCTCTCGAAATTTGTTTTTTTATTTCTTCCTCATCAATACGAGTAATTACTCTAGATTTGTTGATAACTGCTGAGTCTTTTACCAATTTTGGGTTGTTTTAGATTATTTTTTCACTTCCTTTCTGATGCTTTTTTCTTTGACTCTTACTTTTAAGTCTTTCTTCACTTTCGCCATATCAGCATACGTAGTTTCCACATCGTCTTATAACTTTGCATCACTTCATTCACCTGGGTTATCTTCTCCTCAATATCACTGCTTTGTTCTGTCAGACTGCTTGCATGCTTAATTGTCTCTTTATCATTTCTGAAATCCTCCATAATACTCTCATGGTTGACAACTGTACTTGCCATTACACCAATTTTCCATGTAAGTGAACCCACCTCAACTGACAGCTCATCTATTGTTGTGTCTTTCTTGTTTAATTCCTTTTCTACATTTTCATTTTCCTCCTTCTGCATGCGCAATTGCTTCATAATTTCATCTATTTCACACTGAAATGCTTTCTCCAATTTGTACATCCTCTCCATTAGTTTGTTGTATGTTTCCATTTCAACTGGTTCCTGGTAGAAATCTTTATTCTGTTTTCTACCTTTATCTGTTTTCTTATCTCCTTCCATATTCACTTTACTAAGGATGGTGGTTATCTTGTGGTAGTACTGAGAAAAAAATTCTACTTACAAGTATGCATCTCCTTGTGAGGAGTAGACTGTAGCACCAGTCGAACAGGGCAGTACTCCTGAGGTGGATGGCAAGCTGGTGATAGGGAGAGCTGGAGCTCCCGTTTCACCAGCCCTCGGGACTTGATCCTGACCATCTCCCTTTGCTGAACATTTTCAGTGCATTCATTTACACAGAGAGTAGGCCAGCATGCTCTCATAATACCTCTACCTTCAACTGTCTACACCACACTACATGCGCATTACATATCACACCATCTTTTCACTTTCTTTAGTAATGGCCGCTGCAATGTTACTATCACATGAGGTGGTACCTTGGATTGCCACCACCGGCAGGGTAGGGCTGGCGGCACAGGGTCTTCCCGGTCGCCATCAAACGATGTGCTGGCAGCGACTTGCTATTTCCGCTAGTGCTCGTCAGCGAAGAAGTGAAAGTGCGGCCTTTTTTCTTCACCAACATCCACGGCCTTACCACAAATTTAAACTCAGTTCATTTTTTCCTTCAGTCCATATCCCCTTTGGCCCTTTTCCTCACAGAACCACAAATCTCACCCTGTACTGATATATTTATCCCCATTTTGTTTTTCCGGTTACCATCTCCTTACAAACTTCCGCAACAAGGGTGGCACCTGTTGTTATATCAAATCACAGTATGCAGTTGACACTGTTTTAAACTTTACTTCAGCCAAATTCTTTTTTTTTTTTTTTTTTTTTTTTTTTTTTTTGTGAGGAAGAAGGAACCAAAGGCAACGAGCCTGCAAAACTATTCCTTCCAAGAGAAAAACAAAATATAAGAGAGAGCCAAATTCAAGATCCAATCATATCCAGATGCCTGGACACACTGCATTTGAAAAACTGGAGATCATAGGAAGTAGAAAATACAGACAGAGGGAGACAGTTCCAGAGTTGACTTGTTGCATAAATAAAGGACTGGGAGTAACGGTTAACTCTTGCATTAGAGAGTTGGACAGAAAAGGGATGAGAGTTTGCTGCTAGACGGGTGCTACTGTCATAAAGACTTTGTAGTTACTTGTAGAGAAGTATATTTTAGACTTGTGGTCGAGCAGCTTTTATATCTTGTAGTAGCTTCCCCACCAAATGTCATGTAGTGACAGGAGAGGTAAAGAATAGTATGGGACTATTTTTATTTGTCTTAGAAATATTAACAAGTCTCTCACACGGAACGAATATAAGTCCCGGGGAGCTACCTCCCTGTCTCGCTATCTGTCTCTCTCTCTCAAATCGCTAAGCCCTTCTTCCGTGACCTGTCTCTAGGGTCGCTTGTCTCCTTCTACTCTCTCTTTCCTAAAATCTGGTGTAGCAGGGGTGTGTCACGTGTGTTCCTCGTGGATGGAAAGCTTAAGGAGCCTGTGTGTGAGTATGTGTGTATATGTGTGTGCATGGTTACCAGATCTTTGTTCACGAGAGGACTGCTGACAGCTAACTGCATCATCTCCTTACTGGCCACTGTCGTCAGCTTTCCTCAGTGTTAAGAGTGTGTAAGCATGTTTAGCACTGCTCGATTCTCGCAGATACAACACCTTCTCATCATCTGACTCCCTGCTTCTATTTATCTGTTTATCTATCTATCTATTATGTAGTCCTACATTTGCTCGGCCGCGCGAAAATGGCGTACCATCGACATTTAATAGTTATAACATATTAATACATACTACATACACATTATAATGAACTTATAAGCTAATTAAGTGAAATACATAATATTGTAAAGTAACATAATTGTATGAATATTGTATACATATATTATTCATAGTAAATAGTGATTATTCAGTAATATTACATTTTAAATAAGTTGTATACATATTTGAAATAATGCATTAAAGTAAATTATTTAACTGTAATACAGTATGTACTTGGGATATTATAGTGAAATGCATACATGCAAGAATAAAAATAGTTTAAAATTAAGATTATTGTAAGAGTTATTAATATTTCATTCAAAGATAATGGTACTGGTCTGCCATATATGGGTCATTCTTCTTTGTATTATTATTATTATAATTATTATTATTATTATTTTTTTTTTTAATACAATTAATACTATATACAAAATATATACACTTCATTCAGGGTGGTTAACTGTGATGTTAGCTCTCCCCCCACTAAATAATGACTCCAAATTAGCAATTCTTGCATGCATTCTGTGCATTGCGAACAGCAGTACTGCAACTACAATGCAGACGATTATAAAGACAGAAGGTGCTTGGCTATACACATAATATGGGTTGAACATACTCAAACTCAGATCTTCCCAGGGCTTCATTGTTTCATTGATCAGCTGCATAGTTTCAAACTTAGGTGAAGTCAGCTTAATACTTGTGCTCATGTTTAAGTCCATATCAGGCAGTGGGTGGAAATGTTTGTGTGTATGGTTGATAATGGCGTAGTGATTGATGGTGGAAAAAGTAGACATGGATGGTGTAAATACCGCACAGTAGGCTGGTGCTATGTATAATCCTGAGGCTGATGTATGAGATGGTGGTATATCTGGACAGACTATGTAAACTGACGTGTTATGAGGGAAATAAAAAAACTGTGAGTGTCCAATGCGTTGATGGTGTACAAGTTTATCTGGAGCAAAAGTGAAGTTGCAATGATAATGAATATTGTTATTGCTGATAATAGCCATTTCACAAGGGACCGTATCAGTAGGCTGAAACGTGAAAATGTACGCAGGACAAAGATGAACAGCATGTAAGGATGTGCGGCACTTTCCCTCAGTCGTTGAATCACTTGCGAAAGTGACAGTGTCTCGTCTCTTGGAGACCATGATGAGTTCGGTGTCTGTGTTGATGTTGATGATGACCAAAGTGTTGTTATTTTTATAGGGAAAAGGGTGTATTTGGTATACTGTGAACAGGTCTTCAGTGATGAATGGTACATGAACTATCACTGATGTTGGTGTAAGTGTTGCTTCTAAGTACGGGTAATATTGCATAAATTCCCTACTACGGACCAATGGCTTCAATTTATGTTTATGTATGCCCTGACTAACTATCTGACGTAGCTCATGAACTGGGAGTAAGTCATTTGTGATCTTGCCATCACCAGCATTCGAAATTCCTTGCATAAGTGCCCTGAAACGATCTCTAGCGTTCTCTAATTGTAGTAGAATCGTGTCAATATGTTCTGTGATGATGGAGAAGTGCTGGAAAAGAGTAACGTTGCCCTCTAATTCATTTATTTTATCTACACTCTCGAGAGCTACGTTTTCTGCTTGTTTCAGATTTTTCACAATTGTCTTCATTGCTGAGTTCTGTCCTGTGATGAATTTATCTTGGTATGTTAGTACCTGAGCTATCTTATTAAATTTGTTGTTTATTTCTTTAAGGTCATCCTCTGTAGCCAATCCAAAGATGTTCCCAAGAACTGCGCCGCCCAGATCGAACAAACCGCGCTTTTGGCGAGTACGTGTGATGTTGTTCCTGTCGCTCAGTACCTCCGTTCCATAAGATGGGAGATCTTGGATCATGGCGAGCATAGTTGACTTCGCCTGATCTAGTTTCCATTTCGCTAACTTCACCATTTCATCCACTTCCTTGGTGTTATGTGCTTGTGAAACATAATTCCCTATCTTGAAGTCCAGAGTTCGCATCGGCGTCGCAAGTCTTTCTAGATAAGTAGGTAAGTCATACAAGTAATCTAGACTTATTTCAGTACTCATGACGTCCTTAACGATTGTAGTCGTGGCCGTTGGAGCTATGAGGCATCCTTGTCGTACTATATGCTTGGGGTCTAGGTGCGCATATACTCTTACTATGTAGAGGAGAATCCATAGCATAAGTCCCTTCATCGTAACCTACCGAAAAAAAAAAAATCTATTAATTTCCTATAAAGCTGTGATTGATGATAGTGATGATGTGCGTTACGGTTGGCTGTTATTTCATTTATAGAAGGAGTTTAAATCGATATTTAATTCTCGTAAATGATGTACTGTAGATTTTATTGGAATAGTTGCACCTATGTTCGATTGTTTGGTATATGACCTTAATTTCTTTTTGTAATCATTGTTGTGTTCTTGCTTGGTTTCTTGAGGTACGTTCACCTGTTCGGTTGTATCCGAGGCTGAATAATAATTATGTGATAATTCCCTTGAAACTCGTTTTAGATGGTCAATATGAACTTGTTTTTCCTCGCCACTTGAAAGTGACTTAATTAAAACTTTGTTTGCTTTTATGTTAATTACTCTGTATGGGCCCTCAAATTTAGGGGATAATTTATTGTCTCTCGTATGAATGACTCCGTAAACAATGTCTCCTAAGCTGATAGGTGAATCTTTTGCCTTCTTGTTAAATGCCTCCGTCATTTCTTCCTTGGACATCGTTAATTGTTTTTTCACTATTTTGTGAATGTCCTGGAATTCACGTAAACGGAGTTTAGAGTAATCATCGTAATTGTATATAGGCATGCTGTCACCTTCTAGGAGCTCATATGGTAATTTTTTATCTGTGCCATATATAATGAAATGTGGTGTGTCACCAATGGATTTATTTATAGACCCATTAATGGAGGCCTCTACTCTGGGAATCCAATCATCCCAGCTTGCATAATTTTCACTGAGAATGTGTCGTAGCACATCTAATACCTTTTTATTTTGTCTCTCTACCAACCCATTCGATGCTGGGTGGTAGGCCAAAACGTTAACCTTTTTGATGTTGTATTGTTTACATATTTCTTGTAAGATCTCAGAATTAAATTCTCCTCCATTATCACTTATTAATACCTTTGGGGTAGTAAAGCGACATATTACATTATCTGTTATTGCCTTTGCTACGGTCTCTGCTGTCTTATCTTTAATTGGAGCTAAAATGACATAACGGGAAAAATGATCCGTTGCTATGAATAAGTATAGGTTATTATTGTATGATAATGGCATCTTGAGTAAATCAACAGCGACAACGTCCCATGGTTGATGTGGTACTGGGTAATTACCCATCGGTGCAGGTGTGATTGGGTATCCTTTGTGTTTTGCACATGATTCGCATCTGTCTATATGATTGTTTATATCTCTTCGTAATGAAGGCCAGTAATATAATAGCTGGGCTTGGTTGAATGTCTTATCCTTTCCAGGATGTCCTGCATGTGGGCTGTTGTGTATCATTCGTAATACTTGGGGTATCATGTCATTAGGTACTACCAACTGGTTAGTATTTCTTTGGCGTTTTGGTTGTTTAGAGTTAATTTTGTATAATGTATTATTGACCATTGTGAATTGTTCAAGTGGGACATGAAGTTTGGGTAATTGTATGTCATCTCCACTTTCTAACTTGTATATTACTTTTGACCATACTGGGTCAAGTCTTTGTGCCTTTGCGATATCCTCGTGGTTTGGGATATTTCCTTTGAGATCTAACGCCGCGACCTGAATTGTGTTCGGGTTCCTAGATAATGCGTCAGCTACTATGTTCATTTTACCTTGTATATAATGAATTTGTACATTGTAGTTTTCAACTGTACATTTCCATCTTGCTCTCCTCCCAGAAGGGAGTTTTTCTTTAAACATACCCACCAGTGGTTTATGGTCGGTGAATAAGTGGATTTCGTAACCATATACCAAATCTCGAAACTTTTGTAATGCAAAAATCACTGCAAGTGCCTCTAAGTCTGTAGTGCTATAATTTTTCTCCACACCTCTTGTTTGTCTGCTGGCAAATGCAATTGGTTGATTCTTTCCTCTTTTATCTTCCTGCATCAGTACAGCCCCTAATCCTTTAACTGATGCGTCTGTACAAATAAGAAATGATTTCGTGTAATTCGGATATGCTAAACAAGGTGCATTTGTTAGTTTAATTTTTAGATTGTTAAATGCCCTTTTTTGTTCTTCTTCCCATTGGAATACAGCATCTTTTTTGAGTAGTTGGAATAGAGGGAAGGCTATATGAGAGAACTGTGGTACGAATGACCTATAGTACCCAGCCAGACCTAAAATTTGTCTAACTTCGTCAGTCGTAGTGGGTTCAGGAAAATCTCTCACTGCCTGTATTTTGTCATCAGTGGTGTGAATACCATCAGAACTTAATTTGTGGCCTAAGAAATTTATTTCCTTAAAACAAAATTTGCATTTAGAAAGTTTAATTTTTAATCCAGCATCACTAAGCTTTTGTAAGAGTAAGTCTAATTTCCTGAGATGATCCTTAATATTCTTCGTTGCGATAATAATATCGTCAAGATAAACAAATATTCCTTGTCCTAAAATTCTGGACAATACGTAATTCATAAGACGCTGGAACGTATCTGGGGCTGTCCTCAGTCCCATTGGCATTCTTGTATATTGATAATGGCCTCTGTTTGTTGAAAAGGCAGTGTATTTACGTGACTCCTGAGATACCGGAATCTGATAGTATCCGTTTAGGAGATCGATGGTCGAGAATATATTATTCTCAGGACCAATATTCTGTAGAACATCACTTAGCAATGGCATGGGAAATCTGTCTGGTATAGTGTGATTATTTAGTTTACGGTAATCTACTACCGCACGCATTTCTCCATTTCGCTTGGGCACAAAGAAAAGGGGGGCGTTCCACGGAGAAACTGAAGGCTCAATAATTCCAAGCTTTAACATTTCATCGACATACTGATTTGCAAGTGTACGTTGGGAGTGTGGTATGCGATAAGCTGGTACGAAAATTGGTGGTGTTTCTGGGTGCACATTAATCATGTGATTAATCAAGTTAGTACACCCTAATTGTTCTCCGGGCAATGCTACGGTGTCCCTGTGTGTTTCCAGCAGGGTTAACAAATCATTTTCTTCGTCAAATTCACCTGAGTGAATTAAATTCTCTTTTATTCTTTCTCTATCCGTAGATTTTATCTCACTTGTTACTCCACCAATATTTATTTCCTTCACAGGGGCGAAACATTTTTCAATATTAACTATGCAAGTTCCCTTCATCAACTGAACTTCCCCATTCATGTGATTAATAATGAATATCTGAGTTAGCCCTCCGTCGTTCGTATGACATAATGCGTTTTCTACTGACAATCCCTTTACTTTACATAATTCTTCTAAGACAAGAACAGTACTATTCCGTAATTTGCTCTTTATGGTAACCTTCATGTATGAATTAGGTGGTATAACCAAATCATTAGTGAGATGGGCTGGAAAAATTGATAAATCAGTACTGTTATCTGGGTCACTAATTCTGGAGGATGGGGTTGCTGGTGTAAGTGGATCTATACAATCATCTGTTTGTGTATGTTTGTTTAAGCCTTTAATATTACCAATTCTTTTTGGCTCTCTTCTACCAATCGGTGAGGGCTCTGAAGTTATTTCCTCTATGAATTCATTATCAAAGTCTATTCCATTCATTTGTGGGAGTATAGTTATGTTCTCAGTTCTCATGGATCTTAAGCCCAGTAACATATGAGCTTTAATTGCTAAGTTTTCAACGATATAGAACAATGCAGAGAATGGTCTTGTAGTTTCTGTGAAACTGAGATTTAATCTTATCATACCTTTTACTGTAATCTCTTGACCATCTGCTGTGTATAAATCTAAATCAGCTTCATCCAGAAAAGTTACTTTCTTTTTATTTTTAAGAATTCTATTTAGTTCTTCATGTGTTATTAAGTTCACTGGAGAGCCTGTATCTAAAAATAAGGAAACGTTTTGATCCTCACATACCGCTGGTATCAAGATACACTCATTTCCCAACATGCCTCCTATGTGAAGTTTAACCTTGTTCTTCTTTACATTTGTGTAATGCTGTGTTTTTAAGGCGACTTCTCGTCGTAAAAACACGAGCGCTGGACGGGGTCCTTTGGCTAGACCGGATGTAATGCACTAACAAAGGAACAGGGCATAAAAAGAGACAGTACACCGAATCACATCTATTGCTTAAATTCTATCCCTTACAGCGCTACATACACAACATTTGGTACACAATTACACAGAGATACAACAATACACTTATAATTGGATCCAATCTACTTTTGCACAGGGCACAGGGCAGTCAGGGATATGGGTTACTGTTATTGAGGAGAGATAACTCTTCACTGCGATGATCAGTCGAGAACACTGGTCGTGCCACTGGTGGATAATAATAAACGGGGGAGTCTCACTTATATTCACTGTGATCGGGAGTCTGTGGGGGATATGATACTATAATAAAGGTAGGGTGCGTGTGGCGACATCCGACACCGTCACCTAGTCGCAGGGAAGCACTTCATTAACCTTTCGGCTCGTTCACACACCTACCTTCGACTCCACAGAAAACTCCCCGCTTCCCTTCTGAGAGGGGGAACTGAGCTGTTTAATGTTCAAGCACGACTTACTTCGATATCACTGTTTAACATAACTTTTATTTGTCACTGCCACTGTGCATTGGATCACTGTCACTGTATTAGAGGTCACTGTCACTATCACTGTTCTACCCGTGTTTCCTGGGTAGTTGGGTCACTAGTACTTACTGTCCAGGGAGGTTCCCTTGTTTAGGGCCTCGACCTGAGGGGCGGCTCCTTCCTAGGGCCGCACTGGTGGGGTGCAGGGAGGCCTCGTAGTCTGGGGGCCTCGACCTGATCGGGGGCCCTCGGGACTAGGACTGAACAGGCGGAGGATTTGGGCCTGCTTCTTCTTCTGCCGGGGCGTGAGAGAGAGCCTAGGTCGCCGTCGTCGGGGAACGTGGTGGAAGGCCTGGGCATCTGGGGTCTGCAGGTGCTCAGGGGGAGAGGCGCCGTCAGGGCTGGGCTGCAGCAGCGACTCCTGTAGGGCTCCAACAGTGCTAAGGAGCGTCCGGGTGTGGGCGGTAACTCCGCAATCGGGCCTTGCCACCACTCTAACGCCTCCGCTTGGCCAAGAAGCCTGGATGGCGACGAAGGGCTCCCCGGAGGGAAAGAGGCTTGAGGGAGACTCACGCTCTTCGTGGTTCCCTGAGTGTGTTCATTGGGCTGAGGTGGGGCTCCACTTCCCCTAGTATGGACTTTGGCTGGTGCCGTGAACTTGTCCGGCGTGCGAGGGACACCAGTAGGGTGATCGGGGTCGCCCTTTCGCCGAGGCAAGCGGCCGTCAGCGTGGTGTTCCTCCCGCAGTAGGGAACAAGCCGGAGTGAGGGACACGAGGGCCGCACTCTCTCCAATACGGACAGATCCTACCGTCAGGGAATTCTCCACCCTGGTACGTGCCCCAGTCGTAACTGAGTGTCTGCCCGTACGGGAATCGACTAACGGAGAAACGGGATCACCCGTCTGCTCCGGCGAGAGGCCGGCCCCGAGTCGCCGCTTCCGTAATTGGGTAGCGCTACACGTACGGTAGCAGGGTCTCTCTACCCTGGACCGTATTCTGGCCGTAGCCAAAGTACAACTGGAGAGGGATGCACACAGGCAACTCTCTCTCTCCTCAGCGTGTTAAGGCCGGAGCCTGGGGTCACCTTCCCCATTACACACTTTGTCAGGCCGTAGCCTGTGTCTATTTCTCTTTTAAGGCCATAGCCTTGGGCCTCTTCCTGCCCTTGGGCCTCTTCCTGCCCTAGAGGATGTAGCAAGACCGTCAAGACGGTGCTACTTGGGACTGACCTCTTTTCAGTCCCACCCCTGGTCTGACGGTCACTACCCCGCCCGCACAGTAGTTCAGGTTGTCTGAACGCCTGGGGTTGGGGCACTTGCGAGGAATAGGGGCTCAGGGCCGGGATGTCCCGATGACCCTCTTGCCCGAGGTCACTAGCCTCACCTGTGTGTCCTCCTGGGGTGGTGGTGGGGTGGCGGCTCGGCGGTGGTGTGGGGGGTGGTGAGGTGGGAGGTCCTGTGGCGGTCTCGGCGGGCATTTTACCACCCTCCGCGTCGTTGAAGTCACGGCCCCGTGACTGGAGGTGGTAGGTAGTGGAGATGGCCGTCTGGTAGGCCGGGGTCAGGTGTGCCTGCTAGCTTTGAGCTGTTCCCTCATGTCGTGTAGAGGGCAGGTGCGGCTGCAAGCCTTGAATTCCCAGGGGTTAATGGTGATGAGGTTTCCTTGTTCCCTCTGGTTTGAGCGCTTATTTTGGGGGTAAGCTCTAGGGACTGTGGGCGGCTCAGTAGCTGGCTGATGTGGCGGCAGTTTAGGTTTGGAAGGGGGTTGTTGCCTTGTAGGAAAACGTGTCACCGCGTGGAGTGGCTGTGGTGTGGGGCGGGCGGCGAGCAGACGTCGGACGAGTTGTAGGTCATTTTCCATGTCCCCTGAGGGGTCGTAGATTGAGAAATGCTCCCTGACTATGCTGGGGAGGATTCTCAACAGTGCGTTGAATGTATGGATATCCCGGGCATTGGGTGGTGCCTCGAGATAGGCGGCGCTGACGAGGCGCCTAGCCCGGGTGAATGTGTCATCCAGGTTCCCGTCGTAGGTGAGGGCGTCGAGTTGAGAAAGAGCGACAACTCGGCCTATGGATGGCGTGAAAGCCTGTCTCACTATTTGTGAGAATTGGTCCCATGACAGTTCTGGGACGACTTTTGGTGCGACACTAGTGATTATTTTACCCAAGTTAGGTAGAATGACAGCGATCTTTTCTCTGTCAGAGTCAAACCCTATGTCTAGGAGGGGTTTGACCATGTCCAAATATATGTTTATGTCACACTGGTCCGGGTTGAACCTCGGCAATTGGATGTGTGGTTTAGCTGCCATTGTAAGTTCCCTTTCGCGTTCCTCCGTGCGTTACTCGGATCTAGGACCACCGCTTGCCACCAGTGTAATGCTGTGTTTTTAAGGCGACTTCTCGTCGTAAAAACACGAGCGCTGGACGGGGTCCTTTGGCTAGACCGGATGTAATGCACTAACAAAGGAACAGGGCATAAAAAGAGACAGTACACCGAATCACATCTATTGCTTAAATTCTATCCCTTACAGCGCTACATACACAACATTTGGTACACAATTACACAGAGATACAACAATACACTTATAATTGGATCCAATCTACTTTTGCACAGGGCACAGGGCAGTCAGGGATATGGGTTACTGTTATTGAGGAGAGATAACTCTTCACTGCGATGGTCAATCGAGAACACTGGTCGTGCCACTGGTGGATAATAATAAACGGGGGAGTCTCACTTATATTCACTGTGATCGGGAGTCTGTGGGGGATATGATACTATAATAAAGGTAGGGTGCGTGTGGCGACATCCGACACCGTCACCTAGTCGCAGGGAAGCACTTCATTAACCTTTCGGCTCGTTCACACACCTACCTTCGACTCCACAGAAAACTCCCCGCTTCCCTTCTGAGGGGGGGAACTGAGCTGTTTAATGTTCAAGCACGACTTACTCCGATATCACTGTTTAACATAACTTTTATTTGTCACTGCCACTGTGCATTGGATCACTGTCACTGTATTAGGGGTCACTGTCACTATCACTGTTCTACCCATGTTTCCTGGGTAGTTGGGTCACTAGTACTTACTGTCCAGGGAGGTTCCCTTGTTTAGGGCCTCGACCTGAGGGGCGGCTCCTTCCTAGGGCCGCACTGGTGGGGTGCAGGGAGGCCTCGTAGTCTGGGGGCCTCGACCTGATCGGGGGCCCTCGGGACTAGGACCGAACAGGCGGAGGATTCGGGCCTGCTTCTTCTTCTGCCGGGGCGTGAGAGAGAGCCTAGGTCGCCGTCGTCGGGAACGTGGTGGAAGGCCTGGGCATCCGGGGTCTGCAGGTGCTCAGGGGGAGAGGCGCCGTCAGGGCTGGGCTGTGGCAGCGACTCCTGTAGGGCTCCAACAGTGCTAAGGAGCGTCCGGGTGTGGGCGGTAACTCCGCAATCGGGCCTTGCCACCACTCTAACGCCTCCGCTTGGCCAAGAAGCCTGGATGGCGACGAAGGGCTCCCCGGAGGGAAAGAGGCTTGAGGGAGACTCACGCTCTTCGTGGTTCCCTGAGTGTGTTCATTGGGCTGAGGTGGGGCTCCACTTCCCCTAGTATGGACTTTGGCTGGTGCCGTGAACTTGTCCGGCGTGCGAGGGACACCAGTAGGGTGATCGGGGTCGCCCTTTCGCCGAGGCAAGCGGCCGTCAGCGTGGTGTTCCTCCCGCAGTAGGGAACAAGCCGGAGTGAGGGGCACGAGGGCCGCACTCTCTCCAATACGGACAGATCCTACCGTCAGGGAATTCTCCACCCTGGTACGTGCCCCAGTCGTAACTGAGTGTCTGCCCGTACGGGAATCGACTAACGGAGAAACGGGATCACCCGTCTGCTCCGGCGAGAGGCCGGCCCAGTCGCCGCTTCCGTAATTGGGTAGCGCTACACGTACGGTAGCAGGGTCTCTCTACCCTGGACCGTATTCTGGCCGTAGCCAAAGTACAACTGGAGAGGGATGCACACAGGCAACTCTCTCTCTCCTCAGCGTGTTAAGGCCGGAGCCTGGGGTCACCTTCCCCTTTACACACTTTGTCAGGCCGTAGCCTGTGTCTATTTCTCTTTTAAGGCCATAGCCTTGGGCCTCTTCCTGCCCTTGGGCCTCTTCCTGCCCTAGAGGGTGTAGCAAGACCATCAAGACGGTGCTACTTGGGACTGACCTCTTTTCAGTCCCACCCCTGGTCTGACGGTCACTACCCCGCCCGCACAGTAGTTCAGGTTGTCTGAACGCCTGGGGTTGGGGCACTTGCGAGGAATAGGGGACTTGGTCTTCCCCCGATTTGAACATAGACACAATTTTTTGTACTGTTTTGCAATCACTAGTCCAGTGCCCTTGGTATCTATGATGCCTACAGTAAGGACCAAATCCTTGTGTCTTTTGATTATCCTCTTTTGCCTTGATAAAGCATTCATACCTCGTGTGTCCTGGTTTTGCACAGTAATGACACAGAATGGACCTATCTCTTGACTGTGACCTACGAGGTGATTTCCCATAAGAAGTCTTGTTTATGGCGCGAGACCTGCTCGAGCTGCGCGAAAACTTATGAAACTGCCTGTAGGAAGGCGTGTGGGAACGATTTCTAGGCGTCTTTGTTTGTTTTGGCTGCCTCATTTCTGGTCGCGATCGATTTTGTTCTCTGTTTGGGGTCGGTGTAGATGTTTTCACAGCTGATACTGTCTCAGGTACCCTGATTCTACCAGAATGTGCATGTGTGTCGACCACACCTGCTTTACTGCACTGCATCTCTACCTCGTTCATTAAGTCTAGTAAGCACATTCCTGGGGTGTACGCGATCGTTTTGGCGATCTTAAGGGTTCTATCAGGTAATTTACACAAGGCAGCTACATAACCAATGATGTCCATGACGAGGTCTGGGGACATCTTTCCATCATCTGTTATCCACTTAGAATTCTCCAGAGTAGCTAATAGAGTTCTCTTGATTGTGGAGACATCAGCAGTTATTTCACTGAGCACATGGTTTGTAGTGTGCTCTCTTACAAGATCTACAATTTTATGTAATTCTGGAATTATACCTGGCAAGAAGTTCATACCTCCAGAAAATTTCTTCAGAAATTCAGTTTTAAATTCATCATATGTCCTAGCACGATGTAGCTTATCGGAGCGCAATAAATTGCTTGCTGGACATCTTTCCTGGCTTATGCAAGATGAAAAAATAGCAATTTTCTCTTGTTCATCTAGTATGTGGCGCTTGATGAACATTTGTTCGCACTGACTGATTAATGAAATGACATCAATGCGATCTTTGTCTGTGCCAGAGAATTTTGGGGCAGTCTTATCCTCGTGATACACAAAAACGTGAGGTGTGGTTTTTAGATCAGCAGTATTTGTTTCTTGATTCATATTTAATGATTGCCCTGTTAATTCAACTTGTACGTGTTTATCGTTATGTGAGGGAATGGTGGAATATGTATGACCGGACCGGTGAACCCTGTTAAGTATATTGGCATACGTATGCAAGGCAGCTGCAAAGTCGTCACTCTCTATGTCTGAAGGGGTTTCCCACTCATCATCCGAAACTCCCGTATTTGTTTCTTTATCTTTAGCGTGTGGTGAGGGTTGGACAAGGAGTGGGCTGTCTCTTAATTGTGAGTCTGATGTTGTGGCAATTTGTGTGTCATCTGGTATTAACGTGGGTGGTGGCAAAAATATTCCTGTCATTAAGATATGATGTTATGAAATACGCCTCTTGTTTATTTATGTCCTAGCAAACTAGATGAGTAAATAAGTTGAATATAGCTAATTTTAGCACTGAGAAGAAATGAGCAAGTATAATTTTACCCACTTGATACAGATCGTAGAGGTGTGTCGATACAAAAGTCGATCTCGGAAGAAAATACAGGTTTGATTGAAGATCTCTTGATAATTCTAGTGGTGTGTTGATGGACGATATTACTCAGGAAACTCCATGGCCTGGTATTTGTAGTGGTTAACGGCTGTCCCAGGCAAACCTCAGCATAGAACGTCGAATTTCCAACTTAACTGTGAAAATAAGTGAATATGAGTAGGAGCTATGTGAATAATGAGTAATGAGTAGTGGGTGAGAAGTGCCTGGTGTCAGTCACACGTTGCTTGGCATGGCAGACTCGCGTTGTGATGTCATTTCAGCACATGGTGACGTCGGCTTCCCACACTGGTAGCTGTGGTGAGTGAATGAGTAGCGATGAGTAACTTGAGTGAAGACGAGTGAGTAAGATGAGTTGTGAGTCGTGTCTCACTCTTCGTTTGTTTGTTCCGTTTTTCTATGTCGATGTTTTCTCGGTCCTTTTCTCTAGTGATTTACTCGTTGTAGGATGAAGACTGCCGCTACTTGTAGGTGCATGTAGAAGATTATACAGACGACGTAGAGTTGTTAATTGTAGTTGATTGTAGATGGCTGTAGTTCGCTGATTCGTCGTAGACTTGTAGACTGTTTGCACTGTAGGCTGTATTTTGTAGGATTCAATGTAGAACTGAAGCTAATCTTGTAGTCTCGGTTGCTTTTGTAGAAATTTGCTTTTAATTCGGAGACGATGTCCGCAGATTTGCTGGTTTGTCGTTAAGCTACTTGCAAGGCGTCGTGTGATCTCTTGACCTCTGCATCAGCATGATGATCTGGGAGACGGAGGGGGCTGGATGGAGAGAATACTGTCAGAAGCTGATGTTGTTGGTTAAGAGAGATATTCTTGTTTTCAATCTTGATATTTTGTAGGAATTTAATGTTGATTCGTAGACGAGGTTCGTATACGTTCGCTGCTACCAAATGTCATAAAGACTTTGTAGTTACTTGTAGAGAAGTATATTTTAGACTTGTGGTCGAGCGGCTTTTATATCTTGTAGTAGCTTCCTCACCAAATGTCATGTAGTGACAGGAGAGGTAAAGAATAGTATGGGACTATTTTTATTTGTCTTAGAAATATTAACAAGTCTCTCACACGGAACAAATATAAGTCCCCGGTAGCTACCTCCCTGTCTCGCTATCTGTCTCTCTCTCTCAAATCGCTAAGCCCTTCTTCCGTGACGTGTCTCTAGGGTCGCTTGTCTCCTTCTACTCTCTCTTTCCTAAAATCTGGTGTAGCAGGGGTGTGTCACGTGTGTTCCTCGTGGATGGAAAGCTTAAGGAGCCTGTGTGTGAGTATGTGTGTATATGTGTGTGCATGGTTACCAGATCTTTGTTCACGAGAGGACTGCTGACAGCTAACTGCATCATCTCCTTACTGGCCGCTGTCGTCAGCTTTCCTCAGTGTTAAGAGTGTGTAAGCATGTTTAGCACTGCTCGATTCTCGCAGATACAACACCTTCTCATCATCTGACTCCCTGCTTCTATTTATCTATTTATCTATCTATCTATTATGTAGTCCTACACTACGCGCCTGTCGTAGGGGTGGAGGAATGCATGCAGACAGTTCAGAGGAGCAGTGACCATTGAAGTAGCAATAGAAAAGAGATAAAGATGCAACAGTGTGGCGAAGAGACAAAGGTTGAAGGGAGTCAGTAAGAGGAGGAGAGTTAATGAGGCGAAAAGCCTTTGACTCCACCCTATTGAGAAGTGCTGTATGTGGGGAGCCTCCCCACACATGAGAGCTGTACTCTACACATGGGCAGATAAAACCCCTGTATAGAGTCAACAATTGTCCTGGGGTAAAGAAGGAATGGAGTCGGCTTAGCACACCCAATCTCTTGGAAGCAGATTTTACAAGAGATGTAATATGATCTTTCCAAGACAAGTCCCAAGTAAATGAAATCCCAAGCATGTTCAAGGATGATGCAGGATTAAGCTGAATGTTATCAAACATTAGTGGGTATACCTGTGGAAGATTTTGTCGGGTTGATAGGTGCAAAAACTGAGTCTTTGATGCATTAAAAACAAACATTATTTTTACCCCAGTTAGAGATATGACCCAAGTCAGACATTAGGTGTGCCATAGCCTCATCCCTTGTTTGTTGAAGTAACTGCTGAGATGGACGTTGTGGGAATCGAATGGAAAGGTGAAGGGTGGAGTCATCAACGTATGAGTGGATAGGGTTAGATGTACAGCTTAGAAGGTCATTGATGAATAAAAGGAAGAGAGTTGGTGATAGGACAGAGCCCTGAGGAACACCACTGTTAATAGAGCTAGGAGAAGAATGATGGACGTCTACAACAGCGGCTATAGAACGACCAGAAAGGAAGCTAGAGATGAAGGCACAGATAGAAGGATAGAAACCGTAAGAGGGCAGTTTGGAAATTAAAGATTTATGTCAGACTTGATCGAAAGCCTTAGAGATGTCAAGTGCAATGGCAAAGCTTTCGCCAAAGTCCCAAAAGGAGGATGACCAGGAGTCTGAAAAGTAGGTGAGAAGATCGCCAGTGGAGCGTCCCTGACGGAACCCATACTGATGATCAGAAAGAAGGTTGTGATAGGAAAGATGCTTTAAAATTTTTCTACTAAGAACAGACTCGAAAACTTTTGAGATACAGGATGTTAAAGCAATTGGACGATAGTTAGAGGGTTGGGAATGGTCACCCTTCTTTGGGACTGGCTGAATGAGAGCAAACTTCCAGCAAGAAGGAAAGGTACAAGTTGACAGACAAAGGCGAAAGAGTTTGCCTAGGCAGGGTGTAAGCACAGAAGCACAGTTCTTGAGAAAAACAGGAGGGACTCCATCAGGCCCATATGCCTTATTAGTATTGAGGCCTGTGACAGCAGAAAATACATCAGCTGAAGAAATTTTAATGTCAGCCATGAAGAAGCCAGAAGGGGGAAGTTGATGGAGGAACAGCACCGGAATCGTCTAAGATGGAATTGGAGGAGAAAGTCTGAGCGAAGAGATCTTCTTTATCAGTAGAAGAAATAGCTACAGAACCATCAGAGTAGAAAAGAGGAGGGAAGGATGATGAGGTAAAGTTGTTAGAAAGGTTTTTGGCAAGGTGCCAGAAGGAGCGGGAAGAATTCGAGTTAGAGAGTTGAGAGCACTTAGTACGGATGAAATTATTTTTAGCAGAGCGAAGAACAGACTTAGCACGATTCCGGGGAGAAACGTATAAAAGATGTGATTCAGGGGTGGGTTGGCTCCGGTACCTTTTATAGGCCCTCTACTTGTTGCGGACAGCATTAGAACAAGCGTGATTAAACCAAGGCTTTCGTGCATTAGTCAGAGGATATGAGAAAGGAATGTATGCTTCCATGCCCAAAAGAATAACCTCTGTAATGCGCAAGGCACATCCAGATGGCTCCCAGCCACGGAAGCAATAATCATTCCAGGGAAAATCAAAGAAGTACTGCCTGAGGGCCTCCCAGTCCGCAGCTCCAAAGTGCCACAGACGACGTTTCTTTGGAGGGTCCGCAGGCCGTACTGGAGCGATAGGACAGGTTAAGGTGATAAGGTTGTGATCGGAGGAGCCCAACGGAGTGAAAAGATTAACAGTGTAAGCAGAAGGATTAGTTGTAAGGAAGAGGTCAAGTATGTTGGAACTCTCTCCAAGGCGATCAGGGATACGGGTAGGGTGCTGTACAAGCTGCTCTAGGTCATTAAGGATAGAAAAGGTGTAGGCTTGTTCACCAGGTGGATCAGTGAAAGGAGAGGAGAACCAAAGGTGGTGGTGAACATTGAAATCTCCTAGAATGGAGATTTCAGAGAAAGGAGAAATGGATAGAATGTGTTCCATCGTAGAAGTAAGATAGTTGAAGAATTTTTGATAGTCAGTAGAATTAGGAGATAAGTAAACAGCACAGATATATTTAGTCAGAGAATGACAGGAAAGCCGAAGCCAGAGTGTAGAGAATTCGGAAGAATCAAGTTCAGGAACACGAGAGCAAGATAAGTTGTTGCGTATATATACACAACAGCCACCTTTGGCTTTGAAATGAGTATAGAGAAAGTAGGAGGATACAGAAAAGGGTCTGCTGTCAGTTGCCTCAGACAGCTGAGTCTCAGTTAGAAAAAGAAGGTGAGGTTTAGAGAAGGAGAGGTGGTGCTCAACTGAGCGAAAGTTAGAGGAAAGGCCACGAATGTTGCAGAAATGAAGAAGAAGAGAGTCAGACAGTGGTTCCAGGCATCTTGAGTCGTCACCAGGAGAGGGGCAGAAGGTGGGGGCATTTATGGTCCACCCCCCTGGGGACTCCAAGGCTATGTTATTTGATGCCATTTTTTCTTTTTAAATTTTGAGAAGGAAGTGTGGTGTGTAATGTGCATGTAGTTTGGTGTTGATAGTTAGAGAAACTTATGCTGGAGAGCATGCTGGCCTACTCTCTGTGTTACTGAGACACTGAAAAAGTTCAGCAAAGGGGGATGGTCGGGACCTAGTCCCAAGGGCTGATGAAACGGGAGCTCCAGCTCTCCCTATCATCGACTCATTATATAAACTAAATTGTCAAAATATTACCAAATATATTTGTGTAGTTTATCACTCCCCCAATGCTTATTCGGAACCCAGTGTATTTGATTCCATATCCACACAGTTGAGTAACCTTAACCTTGCCCTTAGCACCGAAATAACCATTTTGGGTGATTTTAATTTACATAATGTTGAATTGTTAATGCATTCTTCCAGGGCTGACGACGCTGGTCTAGGGTGCGAGCTGTTTGTGAATCATTTAATCTCACCCAGCTGGTACAGCAACAACCAGAATACCTGATAATCCTGACTATAATGCCCATCTCTTGGATTTATTCTTGACAAATAATCCAGATCAATACAAGATAGAGGTACTGTACTGTCACTACTTGAATCCTCTGACCACAATCTCATCAAAGCCTCATTAGTTAGTCCCCCCAAACCTCCCTGTTCTGAACCTGTCTGGGTGACCCGATGGCATTTTGATAGGGCAAACTGGGATGGATTTAGAAATTATCTTGCTGACATTCAATGGTAGTCTTTCTTCTCTAGTGATCCCAATTCCACTCAGTCCCACATTTGCGACTTAATACCAGCTGTTATGGATTTATTCATACCAAATCAACAGTTCACTAAAAGATCGAACTCTCTAAAATTGTTTGATGGCAACTGTGCCAGAGCAACAGCCCAAAAGTCATTAGCATATAACTCTTACTTAAAATAAAAAACATCTGAATCACTCTCTCAATTTAAAATTGCTAGAAATCATGCAAAAGCTGTATTAAATCTAGCTAAATCAAACTTTCTTCAAAAGCAAGCATCAGAACTACTGAACAACCGTAATGACAATAGAATATTCTGGTCAGCTCTTAATTCTTTCAATAATAACTTAAAGAAGTCATCTTCCATTCCCTCACTAAAATCTTCAGATGGCAACATTACAAATGACCCGTGTGGGAAAGCAGATATTTTTGCCAGTACATTTGCCAGAAACTCTACCATAGATGATACCAGCCAGAATGTCCCAGTACTAGAACTTGACTCTGCCGAAATTCTATCTGTTTATCTATTGCCAGACGCCTCAATCCCGTTTGGGGTGGCCACAAACAAATCACCTCCAAGTCGCCCTGTCCCCCGCCATTTCACTGCCCTGCTCCCAACTCACACCCCCCCTCTCACATATACCTCTCCACCCCATCCCTCCATCTCATCCTCGGCCTCCCCCTCCCTCTTCCCCCCTCCACCTCACTCACATACACTCTCTTCGTCAGTCTTTCACCCTCCATCCTCTCCACATGGCCAAATCACCTCAGTGTGTTCCTCATAACGCTTCCTGTCACATCCACATCCACACCACAACGCTCCTTTATATCCTCATTCGTCAGCCTGTCTCTCCATGTGACTCCACAGGCTCCTCTTAAATAACTCATTTCCACTGCTCTCACTCTTGACTTGTGTCCTTCCAACAACGTCCAAGCTTCACTTCCGTACGTTAGAGTTGGTATCACAGTACTGTCATGTAGTAACTTTTTCACTTCCATGCTCACTTCCCTGTTTCTTATCACTGCTGTCAAAGAACCAGCAACCTTTCTTCCCTGCTGTACCCTTTCAAGCACTTCACCCTCCAAACCTCCATCCTTACTCATCACACTACCCAAGTACTTAAACGTACTCACATTTTCCAATTCCTCACTATCCAACCTCGCTGTACATTCACTGACTTCATCTCTCTCAAAGACCATCACTTTACTCTTCCCTACATTCACCTTTAGATTCCGTTTCTTACACACTCTCCCAAACTCATCCATCAAGCCTTGCAGCTCCCCTTCGTCTTCACTCAGCAACACAGTATCATCTGCAAACAACAGTACAAGGAGTTTTCAAACACTATCCTCTCTCACCAGGGCCACTCCAACATCCACTACCCTACCTTGTACCTCTTTTATTACCCCATCCAGGTACAGATTGAACAACCATGGAGACATGACACATCCCTGTTTCAACCCAACTTTCAAAGAGAAAAATTCACTCAGTTCACCATCCACACGCACTGCAGCCTTCGCACCATCGTACATACTCTTCACAGCATTCAACAACTTCCCATCTACTCCATATATTCTTAACACTTTCCACAATCCTTGTCTATCCACCCTGTCATATGCTTTCTCCAAATCCATGAAAGCCGCATACAACTTCTTTCCCTTCTCTAGAAACTTTTCCACTAAAGATCTAAGAATGAATATCTGATCTACACAACCTCTTCCCTTCCTAAAGCCTCCCTGTTCTTCTCCAACTAATTTCTCTGTTCTTTCTCTAACTCTGTCAATAAGTATCCTGCCATACACTTTTCCTATTATAGTAAGAAGACAAATGCCCCTATGATTACCACACACTTCTTTTTCCCCTTTTCCTTTGTACAAGGGAATAATTGTACCTGACTTCCAATCAGAAATTGCCCTACTTAAAATACAGACAAGATACGTATAATCCATCCTAGACAATTTACCTACCAACAAAGCTCCAGGCCCAGATGGAATTCCGCCAATTGTTTTGAAAAAGTGTTCCCCTGAACTTGCCTCTGTTCTAGCTAAATTATTCAGACTATGCATACGTACTTCTTTATTCCCAAGTTTCATGGAAAGAAGCCAATATCCACCCAATTCTGAAGAAGGGAAGTTCTTCTGACCCCTCTGATTACAGACCAATAGCTGTCACATCTTGGTAAGGTATTTGAAACTTTAATTAATAAGCATATTGTTAAACATCTTGAATCAAACAACTTAATTAGTGATAGACAATATGGTTTTTGCCACGAAAGATCCACCATTGACATACTCAGTCTCCTAACTCATACCATCCATCAATCAATTGATCTACATGGAGAAACTCATGCAGTAGCTCTTGATATTTCTAAAGCTTTCGACAGAGTATGGCACCATTCCCTGCTCTCCAAACTCCCTTGCTATGGACTAACGTGTTTTGTTCCTTTGATTTCTTCATATCTTAGTGACGAAAATAAGAGTAAAAGTAGATGATGTATATTCCAATTTCCACTCAATTAACACCGGCGTGCCGCAGGTGTCAGTTCTGGCGCCAACCCTATTCCTGGTTCATATTAATGATCTCTTATCTGTCACCCACAATCCCATCCATTTATATGCAGATGACTCTGCATAGTTCATTCACACTCAGACACCCATTTACAAAGTCTAATATCTCAACCTCTCAACTCAGTACTGCCATCTCCATAAATCAAGACCTATCTATGATCAGTGAATGGGGACAAAACAACCTTATCTCTTTTAATGCTAGTAAAACTAAATATATACAATTTACTAATAAACAGATATTGCCAGATTCGTACATTACCTTCAGTGCCACTAATATTTCCATCTCCAAAATTATTGAAATTCTTGGCATCTCACTTAATAATGCCCTCAGCTGGACCTCTCATGTTAGATCTCTTGCTAAAACCACCTCAAAGAAACTTGGATTATTGTACAGAGTCCGTTAACTTCTTCGCAGATGAGCAGTTAACTATAATTTATAAGAGTCATGTGCGCTCTGAGCTTGAATATTGCTCACCCTTGTGGAATGGATGTGGAGAGGTTGCATTAAAACAACTACATAAAATTCAGAACAAAGCTTTTAGACTTATTAACAACCCTGCCATTACAAATAAACTACCTCCCCTGCAAGTAAGAAGGAATGTTGCCTCCCTTGCATTAATTTACAGATATTATTTTGGCAAATGCTCAGACGAAGTTGTGTCCATGGTGCCACCTCTCCATGCTTTCCCTCGTGCTACTTGGGCATCTGGTAACGCTTATGACTGAAATGTCACGCAGCCATATTGCAGAACTTCTGCCTATCAGAATTCTTTCATTCCCCGAACTGCAGCTCTCTGGAACCGCTTCCCCAGAGTTGTTTCCCTCCAAATTTCAACCCGCAGCTGTTCAAGCCTAACTGTTACAGATATTTTATGAACAGAGGACACCAGTAATCTGGTGTAATTTTTTTTTTTTTTTTTTTTTTTTTTTTTTTTTTTTTTTTTATATAAATCTCCTTGGTATTTGTCTGTGGTATATGAAACGGCTTGAAGCTTGATCAGCGCATTCCCGCACTTACTAGCTGTATTTTGTTATTTGGACAGCACTTTTACTTAAACTTGCTCTACTATATTACAGCACCCGTTTAGTTTAACCTAGTACCGAGTTTGACTCATATAAAGATACTATTTAGATATGGCCAGTTGTGGCCAAGGGTAGCCATCATGGAGCAAGGAGACAGTGGTGTTGATACTGACGCTGTGTGTGTGGGGGGGGGTATTGTGGGGACTCAGCTTCAGCTTTCATTATTTATTGTTTTTTAGATGAACTGTTGGTAGATTGTTTTCAGTAATATTTTTCATTGTCCAGTCATTGTCCAAAGGTGGTACCCTTGAGTATTTTCAAGGGTAATTAATTTTATATGTGAAAGAAAGTTCCTTAACCTTGAAAATAATCAAGGGTACCACCTCATTCCTGGAGCTTATATAATTTAGTATATGATGTTCCAAATCTTATTGAGATAGCATTTTTTTTTTTTCTCCCAGTCCACTCTGGTAAGATATTGAGATAAAATGGTGATGAAATGGATGGTTATAATGCCTGAGTTGCATAGAAAGTTTTAATTCCTAGACATTTCACAGTTGTATATGATGGCTGCCCCAAGAACTTCGCTGAGATGATCTGGTGGGAGGAGACTCCCTTTGATGGAACAGCATTGCAACCATGCCCTTATGGGGCTCAAGGCCAGGCCTCTCGTATTTGCCACAGGGAAGTTGGCTGGGGTCCACCTGACATGTTTAACTGTGTATCAGACACCTTCATTGAACTGCGAGACTTGGTAAGCTAACTTATACAGCAAAATGCAAGGATGTTCAGTTTTGGATTTTCTGATCAATTAATTTTGGTTCTCATTATTTTACACTGGAATCGCTAAGTACAAATGTTATCATGCATGCATGCATAGGTTGTTATTAAGAAACCCTGAATATTATTGTGGGGATTGCTAGTCTTAATTCTTTGTAATAACACCAACAGTTTAGGCCGAGGAGTTTCAAATTTTTTCCTAGTATGTACCCCTTGATTTTTAGATCACTGGCCTGTACCCCGATAACCACTGCACTGAATCCACAAACACTCGCCCGTTACAGAATATTAACACACAGTCTGTTGTAAAATTAGCTAAAGGGTAATTACTTTTTCAAGCACATATGTGTTAACAAATTTTTACAACACTGTGTCAGTGTTAACACAGTATTTGAATGATGGCATCCAATATTATATTTCAGTGTTAATGATACTAGTGTTTTATGGAACTATTTTCTTTTTACTTTAACTTGGCATACAATTGATATTTCTCTGTTGTAACTGTGGAATTATAACAAAAAACAAACGCAAGAACTTAATGAAGGAGTGCTATAGAAAGGATGTAGAGCTGTAGTATTGTCAGTCTGCCACTGAGCTACATAAAGTAAATTGTGAAAGGACCATAGTGTGGGCCAAGTTAAGGTGAAAATGTTATAGTTTCTCAGGCATCATTACTGTATAATCTCATGAATCCATCCATCATCCAGTCCTACATTGCCCCATGAGGAGCATAGGTGCCCAGGGTTAGGCAAGTTGGTCCTGACATTTAAGGTGAGAGTGACCAGCCTCATTTATCCCTGAGTGGCATTACATGAGCAGTAAACCCCAAATACCCCTTGGATATAAGCCTACACAGGCTCAAGCCGACTGGAGTGCCCTAATTACCCACTCAACCACCAGGTGCCATAATTTGGTTATATGGTTACCACCCAGCACAGTAAATGGTTTCCTGGTGTACAGAAAACCATTTGGCTTGTCACTCAGTGTAAAGTCACCCATAGGCAGAAGGAAGAGGAAAGAATGATGGAAAGAAAGACAAGAGGAAGTGTAAAGCCACCCACAGGTAGAAGGAAGAGGAAAGAAAGACAGAAGAGGAAGGAAGGAAGAGAGGAAAGGGCAGACACCCAAAGCAGCACTACATCGAGTGAGTGAATGGAGAGTGCCCCCACCTACCACATTATGTTAATAAAATTAGTACAGTACCTGTGTAGGTTTACATCCAAGGGGTGGTTGGGGTTTATTGCTCACATAATGCCACTCAGTGATGAGTGAGGCTGGTCACTCCCATCTTAAATGTCAAGACCAACTTGCCTAGCCCTAGGCTGTTACACTGCTCATGGGTTAATGTAGGATTGGATGATGGATGGATGGATTAGGAATACAAACATGGGCAATAGTGTGTGTATATACATCAACAGAAGACCATGCGAGCAGAGTGAAAGAAGAGTTCTGGACATACGTGGAAGCATGCATGGAAAAGGAAAAGAATGAGAGAGTGTTGTTAATTGGAGATAATGGAAAAGTAGGAAATGTGAAGGTGGATGGGGTAGTTGGTGAGTGAGGTGTGCCTGCAGAAGTGGATGAGAATGGTAGTATTGTAGTGGACATTCATGCAGGGAGGGGGGGGCGATACCCAGTATCCTCTTTAGGCACAGAATGAACCACAGGTATACTTAGCAAGTGATGAGGAGGGTGGGTGGTGAACAGATTGAATGGAAGGCAATGACTGATTATGTGTGTGTGTAGATGAGAGAATGAGAAGATACATGCTGGATGCAGGACTATACAGAGGTTGGGGAGTGGACTCTGACCACCACTTGTTGGAAGTGGAATTCAGGGTACAAATGTGATGGATAAATAGAAGGGGAAAAGGGCAGGAGGAAGCAGTCCATATGAGGAGGGTAGGAAGGTTGCAAGAAGATGATGAAGAGAAGTGGAAGAGCGATTGGGTAAATATGATTTGGAGCAGATGGGGGAGGTGGAAGTTGTGTGCAAGGTATTCACAGAAGAGTCTGTGCAGCATGTTAGGTGGTGTGTCAGGTGAAGAGATGACGAAAGGGGGTGCAAGGAACAACATGATGGAACGAAAAGGTGTGACAAGCTGTGGTGCAAAAGAGGAAAGCATATAATGAGCGAATGGGAAGCAGAGGCATGGAGGAAGTTGCGAGACATAATAGAGTGTTATATGTAGAGAAGAGAGGCAGAAAGATTTGTATGAGAAAGGAGAGACTGGATGAGGAGTTTGGAAAGAATTTGAATGTAAATGGAGGGAATGTAAGAGAATGTTCTGGAAGGAGTTATGAGTTTGACAAGGTGATAAAGAGGGTATTAGGGGAGTGAAAGAAAAAAATGGCAGATTACTAGTGGAAAAGGAAGAAAATGTGAGCAGATGGAGAGAACACTTTAAGGAATTGTTGATCAAGGAAAATGAAAATAATGTGAATATAAATGGCTAGGGAATGTGTGGGAGAAGGAGGGAGGTGAGAAAGGAGGAAGAGTTTAGTAGAATGAAAGCAACAGAAACTATGAAGAAAGTCAAAATGGGAAAAGCCCCAGGAATTGATGGAGTGTGTGGTGAAATGCTGAAGCATGGGGGAGAGGTAGTACAGTAGCAGAATGGATGTGGAAGATGTGCAGGTTGGCCTGGGAGGAAGGTAGAGTCCTGGAGGATTGAAAGTCAGGTATAATTATTCTGCTGTATTGAGGAAAAGGAGAAAAAGAAGTGTGTGATAATCATAGGGGTATTTGTCTTGTTAGTGTAATAGGAAAGTTGTATAGTAGGATACTTACTGATAGAGTTAGGGAAATAACAGAGGAAGTAGTTGGAGAAAAACAGGGAGGTTTTAAGAAGGAGAGAGGTTTGTTTAGATCAGATATTCATCCTTCAGCCTTTAGTGGAAAAGTTTCCAAGAAGGAAAAGAAGTTAGCCATTATGGATTTGGAGAAAGCATATAATAGAGAGAACAGACAAGGAATGGAGAAGGTGTTAAGAATGTATGGAGTATATGGAAAGATATTGAATGCCATGAAAAGTATGTATGAGGGCACAAGGGCAGCAGTGCATGTGGATGATGAACTGAGTGAATTTTTCTGTCTGAGTGTTGGATTGAAACAGGGTTGTGTCATGTTTCCATGGTTGTTCAGCCTGTTTGTGGATTGAGTTATAGAAGAGATACAAGGTAGGCCAGTGGATGTTGGAGCAGCCACAAATGAAAGAGGGCAGCATTTGGAAACATCGTGTTCTGTTGTTTGCAGATGCTGCTGTATTAATTGGGGATGAAGGGGAACTGCAAGGCTTGGTGAGTGAGTTTGGAAGTGTGTGTAAGAAATGGAATCCATGGGTGAATGTAGGAAAGAGTAAAGTTGTGGTCGTCAAGAGAAGTGAAGTCACTGAATGGACAGTGAGGCTGGATGGTGAGGAAATGGAAAATGTGAGTGCAGTTAAGTACTTGGGTAGTGTGATGAGTAAGGATGGAACTTTAGAGGATGAAGTGCTTGAAAGGGTTTAACAGGGAAGAAAGATTGCTGGTCCTTTGAAAGCAGTGATAAGAATTAGGGAAGTGAGCATGATAGTATTGTGATGCCAACTCTAATGAATGGAAGTGAAGCTTGGACCTTGTTGGAAGAACACAAATTAAGAGTGAGAGCAGTGGAAATGAGTTATTTGAGAGGAGCATGTGGAGTCACATGGAGAGAGAGACTGACAAATGAGGAGGTAAAGGAGCGTTGTAGTGTGGAAGTGATAGAAACATTAGGGAAAATACATCGAGGTGGTTTGGCCATGTGGAGAGGATGGAGAGCAAGAGACTGACAAGGAGAGTGTATGCAAGTGAGGTAGGGGGGGTAGAGGGAGGGGGAGACCAAGGATGAGCTGGAGGGATGGAATGGAGAGGTATATGAGAGAGGGGGCTGTGAGCTGAGGGGAAGGGCAGCTAAATTGCAGGTGACAGGGTGACATGGAGTTGATTTGTTTGTAGCCACCTTGTAAGGGGTTAAGGCATCTGGCTATACGTAGATAGAAAATGAGCACATTGTGTATTGATTTTTCATCAGTTGTCAGAGTACCCTTGGAAACCCTCTTGCATACCCCAAATGATTTACAAACCCCTAGTTTAGAGTTTTGTTGCTTGAAACTGGTTATAGAATGTGGTTAAATAAGTTTAGTTTAAATTTTCAAGATAATGAAGATTTTTTGAAGTTCCGGTTGTAACCCAAAGAGTGGAAAATGTGTGTAAATTGTGTTATGGTATTAGGTGGCAATCCGTTATTCATTTTACAGCTTGAAAGCCTTGAGAGTGAGGACTTAGAGGTGACCACCTACCTGGCAAAGAAAATCTCTGAGGACCTGAACTATGCTTGTTCAGTTACTCCTGCCATGTGGGGCTCAGATGTTCTCATTGCATCACGTCTCTTGATCATCCTTCTGGAGTATGAAACCCACCAGGAGGGCCTCAACCTCACACATCGGCAAGAACGCCACTACATTCAAGTGAGTGATGTTCCAGTGATCTTACTGTGATTGGTTTGCTGCTGTAAACTGAAAACTCTGATGGTGCATTGGCATGTGTGCAGTTCTAGTCTTGCTGATGTCACTTGTTTAATTACGTGGCATAATAATCATGCTTGGAGTATGATAGGAATAAATCAGATATAAGAATCAACATGAAGCTATAAAAGTATATTATAAAAATAGGTTTCACAGGGTATGGTACATTATTAATTTGTTCTTATTAAGTACTCTGATAATTTACTTCTATTTAGTCTATGTCTTTCTTTCCTTCATTCTTTCCACTTCCTTCAGCCTGTGGGTGACTTTACACTGAGTGACAAGCCAAATGGTTTCCTGTGCACCAGGAAACCATTTACTACGCTGGGTAGTAACCATATAACTAGATTTTGGCGTGGGTAATTATTGCGCTCCAGTCGGATTGAACCGATGAAGGTCTATATCCAAGGGGTGGTTGGGGTTGATTGCTCATGTAATGCCACTCAGGGATAAGTGAGGCTGGTCACTCTCATCTTAAACGTCGGTACCAACTGCCTAGCCCCGGGCTCCTACATGCCTCATGGGGCAATGTAGGATTGGATGATGGATGGATGGATAGTATGATCGGACTTTCCCAGATTCATAATAGTTTTAAATTACCTTCAGGAATCAAATAATGGTGTTTATATTGCTTTACCTGGTATGGTGTACTTTAGTAAATTTGCAAAATGATGCTAAAAAGTATCATTTTTCCATTAAATGCCATATTTATCCCATATCTTGCTTGCCTTTTTAGTAATCAGTTCTTGATACACACACTACAGTCCAGATCACCCATCTTAACATTGAAAGCACAGCTTGTAGCAGAAAAAAATAACTTTCACTGTTGAGATTCTGTTTTCCCTCCTGGTAGATGCAAGGTTGTCTTGGCTGTGACATTTCCATTTCATTTATTTACCATACTTAATCATTCAGTAACTACAGGCATACTTGTATACATGCGTTGAAGAATAGAAAATAATGCTGCAGTAGATATATTCTGCTGCATAAATCAAGTGAATAATTGTATAATTTAATTTGCTGAAGATTTATGACTTACAGTGTTGTATGCAAGGTAACAAGTGTGTCTGTACCATGCTGAATCATTCAGTAACTGCAGGCATACTTGTAAACATGCCCAGAAGAACAGAAAGTAATGCTGCAGTAGATATATTCTGCTGCATAAATCAAGTGAATAATTGTATACAGTAATTTAATTTGCTGCAGATTTATGACTTACAATGTTGTTTGCAAGGTAACAGTGTCTGCTCTGGCAATTTTGGTATCACTTTCCCTTCTAGGAGAAAATGTGGTCTTGCAGTGAGCCAAATGATGATTACTGATACAGAGGATTTTAGCGAATCCATGTTGGTCAGAACTGTGTTGCAGGACACACTGTATATCCAGAACAGTAAATATATATCACAACAAATCGCAGTAAACTGATTTAAGATGATCATTTGTTAGGGTCAGGGAAGGTTCAGCTGGAATGAGTGTTGGGAAGGACTGTACAGTAGGTACAGTATAAACTAATTTGGAAGGGAAGTGTGAACAGATGTGGTGGTGTGTCTGTGCTGGTTGAGGGGAAGTGGATGGAATGTGTCATGACTACAGTGAGAGTAAATGAAGGATTATAGCAGTGAAAATATTGTTTGGTAACCAGATGATTACATTTGTATTGGCATATGCTCCACAGGTTGGCTTAGAAGATGAAGAAAATGATAGATCTGGGATGACTTGATACGTATGGTTGGTGGTATAGGGAATGATAAGAATGTAGTTTAGGTTGGGATTTAAATGGTCACATGGGTGCATATGCAGCAGCTCAAAGATACAAATAGGTGCACAGAAGATGCTCATATGGTTCAAAGAAGGTGGAGGGGTTAAGGATACCTAAGTTCAGGGAGGCAGTGAATAAGACTGTGTGCAACATGTTTTTAAGAAAACAGTGAGTAGACTAATACGTATAAGTTAATAGGTAGCAGAAGCCAAACTGACTATTTCCCGGTCAGGAGGAATGATAGGAGATTTGTGAAGGATGTTATTCATAGGAAGAGAAGCATACCTGCTCAACACAGATTACTAACATGTGACATGGTACTAAAGGAGCAGGTAGTGAGGAAAAGGACCTGTTCACCCAAGAGGAAAATGTGGAAGTTGAAAAAACAGACAGTAAGGGATACCTCCTATAGTGAGACTAGTAGAGTGGTGACCAAACAGGGAGCTGTAAACAGAAGAGTTAATAAGCAATACAGAGCTCTTAAGAACAGTCTCTTTAGAGTCACCCATTCAGTGTGTGGATGAACAGCAGGCCCTCCAAGGTAACATGGTGGTGGGATGAGGGTGTAAAAGCAGCAGTTAAAAAGAAAAGAAGACTTTACTGGGAATGGAAAAGGGGTTGTAGCAGAGAGGAATACTTGACTGCCAATCATAGGACCAGAAATGAGATACACAAGGCAATGTCTGAGACTCAGAGACGTTTACTGAATGGCCTAAATAGTGCTGAAAAGAAAAATGTGATATTTAAGGTGGCATATCAGATGATGAGAGAAAACAGGGATATCATGGTTGAGTAGTTTGCAAAGAATGAAGCTGGAAGGGTGGTGGTGGAGTTGGGACATGAAATTTGCATGGAGAAAGCAGTATAACCAGTTGCTGAATGAGGAGTTTGACTGGAACAGGGAAGGGTTGGAGTCAACAGATCCAATGTTTGGCCCTTGGCATTTGATTGATGATGCTACTTTGAGCAGGACAGGCATGATGCAGTTGGGGAAGGTGGCAGGTGTGTATAAGTTGAATGCTGAAATGTTGAAGGCCTCAGGAAATATAGGAGTGGGTTAGCTACTGTTATGATAAATATGAGTATACAGGCAAACCCTGATTTAACGATCAATCAATCAATCAATCATTTCCTGTGGCACCCTCGGGGATGCATAGGGCCTCGATGAACTCACACCACCACATCCTATCTTGTGCTAACTCCTCAAGATCTCCCCAACACTCACCTCCAGCTTCCCGTCTCATTGTCCTCACCCACGTCGCTTTTGGCCTTCCTCTACCTCTCCTACCAAGTGCCACCCACCCTGGTGTACCTCGTACTATTCCCTGTCTCCTATACACATGTCCTAGCCACTTCCATCGTGAGAATCTAACATATTCATCGATCGGCTGCACTCCCGTTATTTCTCTAATTCTACTATTTGGTATCCTTTCCCACCACTTAACTCCTAATATTCTTCTAAGTGCTTTATTTTCAAACACCAAGAATTTATTTTCCATAGTCACTGTGCTGTACCAAGACTCGTGTCCATAAATTAAGATACTCCTAACCATTACCTTATAAATTTTGATTTTTGTATGCACAGAGAAATTGTTATTATTCCAAATATTTTTAAGCATTCCCATTGCCTGATTAGCCTTCTTTAACCTTTCCTGGAATTCAAAGTTCAAAGAACCATCCTTGGCTAAATAAGTACCTAAATATTTAAACCTATCAACTTGCTTTACAACCATACCTTCAATAACACATTCCCGCGCATTTTCCATATTCATATTGATTATTTCAGTTTTTCCACAATTAATAACCAAACCCACCTTGCGACCTTCACTCACCAAACAGTCCAACACTCTCTGCATCTCTTCTGGCCCATCACAAATCAAAACTATATCATCTGCATAATCTAAATCCAAAAGTTTCCTGTTCTCTCCCCAAAGTATACCTGCACCGGTTTCTGTTCCAACGCGTTTCATAATGTAATCAATGACCAATATAAATAGTAAAGGCGATAGAACACCACCTTGAATTACTCCGGACTTGACTTCAAACGAATCACTAAGACAACCATCAACCATCACTTTACAAAATGTGTCCTCATGCATGTTCATAATGACCCTCACAAACTCCTCTGGTATTCCATAATGTCTCATGATCTTCCCCATAGTCTCTCTCGAAACACTATCAAAAGCCTTTTCAAAATCAACAAAACAAAGACTTAATGGTACTCTCATTTCATTAACTTGCTGCATCAAATGCCTAACTATAAAGATCTGATCATTGCAACCACGTCCCTTTCTAAAACCAGCCTGTTCATCCCTCAGAATACCCTCAACCACCGGCTCCAACCTATTTAACAACACTCTACTGAAAACTTTCAAAGCTATCGGTGACAAAGAGATTCCCCTCCAATTACCACATTCACTCAGGTCTCCCTTCTTCGTAACTTTAACAATTACACCATTCTTCCAAACTGATGGTAGTAACCCCATCACCCATATCTTATTGAATAGCTTGGTCAAGATCATTATTAATCTATCCCCCTCCACTTTAAACATTTCCGGAAATAAACCATCCTCCCCTGGTGCCTTATTATTCTTTAACTGTTTTACTGCTTTCTCCACTTCTGCAAGCCTCAACTCTCCTGTTTCTATATTTAAATCTTCCTGAGCAGACGGTATATCCTCTTCTGGTGGTATTGGTCTATTAAGAACTGTCTCAAAATGCTCTTTCCATCTATTTTTAATATCTCCATCTTTGGTCAATAAATTTCCTTCCCTGTCTCTAACTGGTATTTCCTTGCGTTTACCTGCATTACCACTCAGTTCTCTAATCGATTCATATGCTATTCTTTGACTCTGTCCATCATTTTTGTTTATTAAGATTTCAGTCTCTGCAACCTTTTCATCCACACATCTTCTTTTATCTCTCCTAGCTAACCTTCTTACTTCTGAATTCAAACTCCAGTACGCAGCTCTTGCTAATTCAATCTCTCGTTCATCAACGCATTGCAACTCTCTCCTCAATTTAGCCTCACCTCTCTTTTTTATCATATCCCACGTTTCCTCTGACATCCATTTCTTTCTCCTGAAGCTATGTCTCCTTCCAATCGTACATTCAGCAGTCTCATGCAAAACTTTGTTCACATCCTCCCACATCTCATCTACACTTCTCTACCCCTCTTCCAACGTTTCCAACACCAAAAACCTATTTCTGCATTCTAATCTGAATTCCTCCTTTTCTTCTCCTTCCCTTCTAAGCTTAACAATATCGTATCTACCAACACCAGATTTTTCCTTCTTCTGATTTTTAAGTTTAAACCTTATTTTTGCAATGCTGAGTTGATGGTCACTACCAATATCCGCTCCCTGTTTAACATGAACATCTAGCAGAGAACTTCTATGCCTCCTACTGATAGCGATGTGATCAATCTGATTTTTATATTTTCCACACGGCGACACCCATGTTGTCTTGTGTATATTGCAATGCTGAAAGAGTGTGCCCCTGATGACTAAGTCATTTGCTAGACAGAAGCTTCCAAACCTCACTCCGTTTTCACTCATCCTACTACCAACTCCCATCTTACCCATACATGCCTCAAATCCCTCATTTGAACAGCCCATTACTGCATTAAAGTCTCCAACGCAGATCAAAACATCATGTCTAGGTACCCTTCCTACTCCTTCTTGCAACTTTTCATAAAATGTGTCTTTCCTTTCATCGAGTGCATCATTAGATTTAACGATGCAGTTGGTTAAGTAAAAGCCCGTCGCTAGGCAGGGTATCTTAAATCGGGGATGATTTAACATGTAAAGTATAGGGATGCATTTTTAAGCCTTGTGTCTCCCCCTCAACCAAGTCCTAAACTCACCCAAATGAGTCCAAAAAAGAAGTATAAAGCCAGTCTAAATGGCCTAACAGCTGTAAAAGAAGCTAACCTAAGCCTAACACACTTAAATAGCTCACTAAAACCAGCAAATAAAATCTGAAAAATCATAAAAAATAGAAAATATTAAACACCTCTCATCACTTACTTCTTGCAAGTCCATGTCTGGTCTTGGTCATCATCCTTGCTATCTCCCCCAAGGCTAGGGGACGTGTGGTGCTCCCTAGCACTCACTCATCCTCCTCAAAGCCCTCAAACCCTGTCTCCAGGGGAGGGTCGGGATAGGGGAAGCCTGGCAAGGTGGGGTGATGGTACTGGGAGACTGATGCACTGGCACTAGGGTTGGTGATGGGGTGCGATGTGATGACTCACGAGGTGGCAATGGGGTGCAATGTGTTGACAGACGAGTTGGTGAGGGAGACAGCTGCAATGACTGGTTAGGTGGTGAGGGAGACCACTGTGATGACTGACAAGGTAGCAAGGGAAACAGATGCCATGGCTCACGTTGTGGCAAGGGAGACAGAGGCGGTGGCTGAAGTGGTGTCGGAGATCGAGGCTGGGGCGAGGAAGGTAACAATGGAGTGGTGAAGTGTTGCAGTAGAGACCCAGGTGACATGGGAGACAGGAATTGGCTTGAGGTAAGGTCCACCACTGAGGGCCAAGCACATCCTTGTCAGGCGAAGGACCTCGATGTTTTTCTGTTGGTTGATAGCTGGGAAGATTCTCTGCTGGTCGAGGGCTGGGGAGATCCTCTGTGGGTTGCTGGTGTGGTGGGGGCCTGTTTGAAGAAGGCAGTGATGGTAGTCTGCTTGGCCACCCTCTTCTTTTCCTCCAGCATTGCCCTGTACACCTTCATCCCATCCTCCAGCCAATCAGAAGCGTCCCTGCTTCGTACTGGGAGAGGGTCGTGAGTGCGCATAAGCACAATGACCTCGTCAGCATTGGTCACCATCTCCTTCAGAATCTTCATACTGAGGGCTCGCACCTCAGGGACAACCTCCTCCTCCTGTGCCTCCTGGTGTGCCCGCTGAATCTCCATATTGAGGAGCTTCTTATTGCTGAGGTCCTCCCTGTGGCTTCTAGGACCTCCTCCGTGTCCTGCTCGTCAACTTCCCCAAAGCCAGCCTCATGTGACAGTTGCACAGTGTCCTGCCGCACCCGTTCTACCCACAGTGCTTGCACACCCTCGGGGAAGCCGGTGAAGGAGTGAACACACTCTGGCCACAGCTTGCACCACACACCATTCATGGTGGCCTTGCTTGCCTCCATGCAACCATGATGTTCTTGATGGCGTGGTGTATATTATATTCTTTCCAGAAGGAATGCACCATCGTCACACGCCCTCGCCAACTGCTGCATAGTGCGGCGGAGGTAGTATACCTTCAATGTTGCGATCACCTCTTGGTCCATGGGTTGCAACAGTGACGTGGCGTTGAGGGGCAGGAACCCGACTTATGTGTTGCTTTCCTAGTCCTTCATTGCAGGAGGGTGGCTAGGCCCATTGTCTACCACCACAAGAAATCTGTTGGCAAAGTTTTTCCTGGATGCATACCTCTTGAGGATCTTGAGGACACAAGAGAGGTAGGAGTGAAAATTTGAAGAACAGATGTCAGAAGTCAGTCAGGCCTTGTTTGACTTCTAAATCACCCTTAAATTCTTCTTAACATACCCCACCAGAGCCCTCAGGTTTTCGGAGTGGTAGACAAGGAGCTGCTTTAACTTGAGGTCACCCTCATCGTTGCCCCCCAGCAGCAGCGTAATCTGGAGGACTTGAACCCTGGCATAGACTTTTCCCCTGTTGTAAGATATGTCTTTGAGGACATTCTCTTCTAAAGAGCCCAGTCTAGTCAAAATTCAGATCCTGTTTTGCACTGTAGCCACCCTTCGTGATGATGCACTTAAGTTCGTCAGGGAACACTACCGCCACCACCGCATTCGCACTTGCCACCTCAACAGACATCCTGATGTTGTGGAGGCTTGCCTGATTCTTAAAGCAGTCAAACCACCTTTGGGTAGCCTTAAAGGTTTCACTAGCATCAAGATTGCATCTCACCCTTATTTCGTCCCAGAGGGAGAGAGCCCTCGTGCATATGTCCGCCTACTCATCGGTGCCTTCCTCCTGCTCTGGTCCTCCACCCACGTGCAGAGCATCGACTCCAGTTCCTCCATTGCAGGCTCTCCATGGCGGGTGAGACGGGAGGTGGTGAAGGTAGCAACCTCCTCAGTGGCAGCCCTGATGGCCTCCCTTTTCTTGATAATGGTGGAGACAGTCAACTGGGCCAGGTGGAGAGCTGAGGCAATGGCACATGTGCCCTCGCCTTTGTTGTGGCACTTAAGAATATCAAACTTCACTTCAAGAGACATGGTTTTACGAGCGTGCTTTGCAGGAACATCACCAGCACTAACACTAGCAGGCTGCTTACCGCCTTGACTGGGGTCACCACTACCACCACTAGCCCCACCACATGGAGCATCCTTACCAGACATAATTACACTTATTTAGGCCAAAATTCACACAAAATCTCACTCCACACAAAATTAGTATGGTATCACTACCCTACTCAGGGCACTGCTGGGGTACAGCTACAGTGCACTACGATAGCGGCTTGCATAATGTTGGTGATGCAACACAATCTGTGGCAGGTGAGCGTAAGAGAGTTCCTCATTGAGAGACAGCTGGTGTGAGAAGAACGATATATATGGGTGTGCACGGGGTGAGCGATGGGTGCGGGTGCTGCACAAGCGTTTCTGTGCATTCTGGTAGGCGGGCGGGCTCAGCTGGCCACAGGAAGGCATGTAATTCAGTCTTTTGGCCCATCACTCCTGGATGAAACATTGGAGGACCCGTCATTAACCTGGGCTTAGCCATCATTAGGCGGGAAATGGTGGTATTTTTACCTCGTCACTAATCAGGGTATCGCATATAGGGGTATCATAAATCAGGGTTTGCCTGTATATGACAGTATTCTTACAGATGATTGGTTGAAGAGTATGACTGTAAATGTGAATAAGGGGAAGGTTGATGCCCTGGAAGGAGGAAATTATAGAGGCATAAAATTTTTGGACGAGAAAATGAAGGTAATGGAGAGAGTCATGGAAGGTATGGTATGGGAATGAGTGAATGTTGATGAGATGTAGTTTGAGTTTATGCCAGGCAAAGGGACCACTGATGCCATGTTCATTACCCAACAGCTTCAGGAAAAATACAAATGTAAGAAGAGGGAGCTGTACTTTGTTTTTGTTAATTTGGAGAAGGCCCTTGACAGTCCCTAGGGAGGTGTTGAAGTGGATAGTGAGAAAGTTTGGGATTGAGGAGTGGCTGATTAGAGTGGTTGTGGTTATGTGCATGGGTGCTCGCACCCAGGTGGGAGTGAATGGAGATTTGAGAGATGTGTTTTCTGTGAATGTTGGCATGCATCAGGGGTCAGTCTTGGGCCCGTGTTGTTTTCTCATGGTGTGTGAAGCTTTCTCACATGACTTCAGAAATGGACTTCCATGGGAGTTGTTGTATGCTAATGACTTGGTGTTGAGTGCAGAAAATGAAAGGAGGTGGAGGAAAGAGCTTGAAAGTGGAGAGATGGACTGGGCACAAGAGTTAGAAAGTAAATGCTGATAAAACAGAAGTCATGATATATAGGTCTGGTGGTGGTTCTGTCAAAGCAGAGAGAGTATGGCCATGTGTGGTTTGCCACAAGGGTGTAGGAAGTAACTTCATCTTGTGTAGTGTTTGTGATAAGTGAGTGTGTAAGAGATGTAGTTGTATTAAAGGTAGATTGCAAAATAATTCTGATTTTGTGTGTGCGGTGTGCTGGGGCTAGCATGTAGAGATTTTGATGTGTAAAAGGACTTATCATGCTGGAGTGTCCCTTGAGTGTGTGCTGGAGTGTTACTTCAGGGACATATTATGTACTGAAAGTGAGGCTGGAACTAGTTCTGTGACTAGGATAAGAAGTGGTTGGAGGAAGTACAGTACAGGGAGTTGTTGCCTATTCTAACATTAAGAAGGCTCTCCATCTGTGCTAATTCAGCATGTGTTAGGAGTGTAATTCTGTTTGGTAGTGAGACCTAGGCAGTAAAGAGGATATTTGTAGGCAGAAACATACAGAAATGACAGTGATTAGATGAATGTTTAGTGCATCTTTGATTGTGAGGTCTGGGGGGCCAGGATTGCATTTGAAAGGTTGAGAGGAAGGACCGAACTTAAATGTACTGTATTTGTTTTGTGATGAGGAATGTATTTGTGTTGTGATGAGGAATGTACTTGTATTGTGATGAAGAATGTATTTGTGTTGTGATGAGGGTTAGATTGAGGTGATTTTGGGATGTGTAGAGGATGGAAGACAACAGTCGGGTGTGGAAGTTGTGAGGTGTGAGCATCAAACATATGGTTGTGAGAGGCAGATCAAAAAAGACCTTGGAGGAGGTCATAGAGTGTGAGCTCAGGGATAATGGACTGAATAGGAGGGCTGCCAGAGATCAAGCAACATGGAGAGCCACCACTAGGTGATCAAGGCTGATGCATAAAAGCATGTTGAAGTCTTCATAAACGATGTGTTAGGATTTACTGTATAACTATAAAAAAGTAAATTGGAAGTTAATTCCGCTCTTTAGACTTTCTGGATGGAAATATGCATGGTGCTTGTATTGAGTCTTAAGTAATTTATGTGTTTTGTTAACTAGAACCTTGTGGAGTCAGCCTCAGTGATCCTGCAGCCAGTGTACAGCCCCCATTGGCAGCGAATCAATGGTGTCGAGGGCTTTGGAGCTGATTCCCTCCTCACCAAGATGGATGCATATGTTGCCACACTTGCCACCAGTCAGGGGGACACCTATACTACACCCTTTGAGGTCCCCACCACACATGTTGGTCAGTACTGTAATAGCTTCAATCATAGTGAATCTATATTATGATGATCCAATTTATGTATGTATGTGTGTTATTGTAACACAACAAAAACGGCACAATCTAGCACACTTTTTGTTAGAGCTAGGTACCATTGAAATGCTCTTACTTGAAGAATAAAACCATTTCCAGTCCAATCAAGCCACTGGTTCTCAAGTTATGACTCATTTTTGGTCTTTTGACATCGAGAGTTTAAGTGAGTAATAATAATCTGTATTATAATGATACGATTTTTGTATGTTTATTTCTTACCATAACAACAAAAGCAGCTTATGTAGCGCAAATTTTTGTTAGAGCAAGATACCGTAAAAATGCTCTAACTTGAAGAGTAAAACAATTTTCAGTCCAGTTGGGCCACCGGTTCCTAAGTCATGACTCATTTCTGGCCTTTTGTTACAAATTTAGTGTTTGCTTTTTGTGAAGGGGATGGATTTGTCCTTCGTTTGGCATTGAAATTACCAGCACGACAGAAGAGAGAATAGTGACGTGTTGTTTTATCACTCTCTCACCACTTATACTCCTAAATTATAAATTGTTTAGTATAATGCTATAGTATAAGTTAGTATAATAGCAAACACTACTATTCTGCCTTTCTCTCTCTCTCTCTCTCTCTCTCTCTCTCTCAATATGGGTGTCCCAGCAGAATAAAAATAAAGGAAATTCCTTGCTCTGTCTCACTCGTGGCATGAGAAGTTCAGATTTCTGATACCTTTCGACTGAAAACAAGAATTGACTTGACATCAAGCAGCGGCTGCCAATGGCAGTTTTTGCTCAAGGTCACCAAAGGCGGCCTTTAAGTGAGTCATATGTAATTTGTCCATCCATCATTCACTCCTTTATTGCCTTATCAGGAGTATAGGAGCCAGGAGCAAGGCTTCAATTAAGCTATAATATACCATCATTTTTGGATTGATAATTTCAGACACATACTTAAGGGGCCTCGGAAAGCATATCCACTTCCCTTGATTTTCAGCAGACTAATGAGTATTAATTGAACAGCTGTGTTATTTACCAAAATAAATCCATTAAATATCTTATATAAGTTGTCACATACTCATTTTAGTAAAAGCATGTAACTTAAAACTACATCTTAATCTGATTGCGTAAATTAATTAAGTGATGGTGAACTAAGTGAATTTTTCTCTTTGAAAGTTGGGTTGAAACAGGAATGTGTCATGTCTCCATGGTTATTCAATCTGTACATGGATGGGGTAATAAAAGAGGTACAAGGTAGGGTAGTAGATGTTGGAGTGGCCCTGGTGAGAGAGGATAGTGTTTGGAAACTCCCTGTACTGTTGTTTGCAGATGATACTGTGTTGTTGAGTGAAAACGAAGGGGAGCTGCAAGGCTTGGTGGATGAGTTTGGGAGAGTGTGTAAGAAATGGAATCTAAAGGTGAATGTAGGGAAGAGTAAAGTGATGGTCTTTGAGAAAGGTGAAGTCAGTGAATGTACAGTGAGGTTGGATGGTGAGGAATTGGAAAATGTGAGTACGTTTAAGAGCTTGGGTAGTGTGATGAGTAAGGATGGAGGTTTGGAGGGTGAAGTGCTTGAAAGGGTACAGCAGGGAAGAAAGGTTGCTGGTTCTTTGACAGCAGTGATAAGAAACAGGGAAGTGAGCATGGAAGTGAAAAAGTTACTACATGACAGTATTGTGATACCAACTGTAACGTACGGAAGTGAAGCTTGGACATTGTTGGAAGGACACAAGTCAAGAGTGAGAGCAGTGGAAATGAGTTATTTAAGAGGAGCCTGTGGAGTCACATGGAGAGACAGGCTGACGAATGAGGATATAAAGGAGCGTTGTGGTGTGGATGTGGATGTGATAGGAAGCGTTATGAGGAACACACTGAGGTGGTTTGGCCATGTGAAGAGGATGGAGGGTGAAAGACTGATGAAGAGAGTGTATGTGAGTGAGGTGGAGGGGGGAAGAGGGAGGGGGAGGCCAAGGAGGAGATGGAGGGATGGGGTGGAGAGGTATATGAGAGAGGGGGGTGTGAGTTGGGAGCAGGGCAGTGAAATGGCGGGGGACAGGGCGACTTGGAGGCTATTAGTTTGTGGCCACCCCAAATGGGATTGAGGCGTCTGGCAATAGATAGATATATAGATAGATTATTCTGCTTATAATCATGCCCCCCCCTTTCCAAAGTGCTGGATCCAGCCCTGAATGTGGTGTAATGATTATGTGTAGGAGTAAATGATGCAGGACAGGAAAAAAATGATGATTAGCAATGTAGCTTTGTCACAGTCATCCTGTATGAGCTCTGGCTTGAGGCTTGTACCAAGAACAATTGATAGCTCCATTAGTGGAGTTAGATACCACAGTGAAAATGATTGGTGGATGTGATGTAAACTGCTAGAAATAAAGATATGGACAGAGTAACAAGACTTTCTATCTTTTGCTTCTTTTCAGTGTTTGGAATGGACACAGTGTCAGCAGAAGAACTCTATGGTTACAGTCAGTCTGGGTTTGTTGTTGGGCATGATGACCGAGTGGACCACGTGGTGATACCTGAGACCTCTGCTCTTGTTGACAAGTCTTACCCAGGCAACAGTGCAGCCTCTGTCATAGTGCCCAAATATAATAACTACCTTAGGAACCAGCAGGTGTGGGCACACAGTACCAACATCCGCATCCCACTGTCTCTGCTGGCTATCCCAGATATAAAGCGAGGTTAGTTAGTTAACCACTCAGCCGCAGTGGCTGAGTGACTTTGACTGACAGCAAAGGGTCCAGAGCTTTGTGTGAACAGCTGGTGTCACTTGATGCAGGTGTTCGTCCATCTGTTGTGGGTTGGTGGGTAAATTGAGTACTAAAGGTAACACCTAGGAAAGGTGACTGGGGTAACCTGGATGATGCTGTGGCCCTGTATCCCAGAATATTGGGTGAATAACCCACCACAGACTCAGATGTCTGTGTTATTGAGATGAGCACCACAGCCAAGCACATCAAGGCATTTGCTTCCATCCTTACCTATTACCTTTAGTTATTTCAACATAGTTGTTGTAGTATGTAGTAATCTGATACAGTCCTGTGATTGGCTTACTGACTGCTATATTAGATTAAATTTATTTGCATTATTGCTTTATGCCTGCTGTTATGCCAAAATATAGAGGAGTCAAAATTAATGTGACCAAACTATGCTAGATGAGACCTCAACATCCGGAACACTTGGGCAAACACGTGCAGTGGTGAGCTACGTGCTGTTTCGATCCCTGGGTCAGCTGCTGCCAGAGTCTTATCACAGTGACATAGAGCAGCGTTGGGGTGTAGGCCTGGCTGTACGCTCCCCAGTCCTCACCTTGGCAGTCCACACCTCACATGCCGGCCTCTTGGACTCGGAGCTAGAGGTGGATGTGAGGCTCAGATTTCGGCTGAGTCATGTTGGGAGACGGGCTAATCCTCAGTGTGTCACTTGGGTCACACCACCCAACAGGTGAGTGCACAAACTTTAATAGTTATGCCTATTGATATACATTACATAGGCTACATCAGGTATCCAAGAGTAATTATTAAAAATATAAGATTGCAAGAACCACAGTAGCAACATCATTGTAATGTAGAGACTTGACCAGTGAATAATACAGATGGTTGTCCAGAAAGATATTTTCATGCTCACAGTATTGGGAGAGAGTTTAGAAATGCATGGTGAGGAGCTGAAATTTTTGCAGAATACAGGTATGTAATTTGCATTTTGCCTATGGCACCACCTTAATTCAGGTCAGCCATATAAGAGCCCCATTATTGGGAGCTCAGTGGTCTGGTTAAACTATGGTAACTGAAAAAAATAAATAGATAAATAAAAGTAGTTCACATTCTGCCTCTACTAACACAGCATCCTATGATGCATTCAGTCCTGAATTTATTGATCACAAACTGATATTTTAACACGCCAACAATACTGCAGAAGCTTATGTTTTGATATAATGTTCTGAAGATGCTTAAATGTGACAGCCTAGGGAAATTTTTCCTAATCCTTAACCCCTAAAGGTCGGTCCCCATTCTGGAAAATGTCATGTGGACGTCAGTCCCCGTTCCAGGACGTTGAGCATTGTGCACCATTAATTTAAATACTAGTGCCAATGTATGAGTCACAACATTGACCAGGAATCTGCCATCATTTTGAAGCTAAAGGTTAGTACTTTCTTACATATAAACATTATTTTGATAGATGTTACAGTTTTTACAAAAATAAATTTTGAAAATGGCCTATTTTCAGCATCTATGAATGGGGGGGAAAAAAGCCTTTCCTCAGACACTCTTATGCTCTCGCCACTGCTCTACAATAAATTATCGTAGGATGTTGGAACACCACATATTTTAAAGCTAAAGAGTTGTACTTTGCTGGGTATAAAATTTTTATGATAGGTTTATTAGTTTTCTTAGTGCAGTTTTTGAAAAATCACCCATTTTTTTTGCAAAAAATGCCCACTCCTGATGATCAGTTTTAAAATTCAGTAAAAGTCCTTTAATCCAAATGGCAGGTGACTGACAGTCTTTCGGACTATTGAATTTTTTGGACTATTGGGAGGGACCTCTGAAAACATTAGAAATATGTACACTCACAATCACTAATTTCTGCCCAGGGGTGCCCCCTTCTAACTCCTGTATTCCCAGGGAAGAGGGGATTGGATGGGTGGACAAAATGAGCTCCACCCACCTCTATCCCAGCTCCTAGCCCTCCCTGATACCTTTACGCAGACTCCCCCCACCTATCATTCTCAACTGGCAGTTACATCTCAAGCAGATTTCATGCTTAACACTCTTAGTCCCATTGTTAATACAGACATAGAACACTAGGATATGTTAAAAGTATGTAATATAACTATCAAGATGCTGCAGCAAGAAACTAATGCATTATGACATTGACAGTAAAACAAAAACGATAGCAACGGCCACCTCAGGCCTCATGTGTCGGGTGCACTGCCTTGCAAGCCCGCGCGCGCGCGCACACGCACACGCACACACACACACACACACACACACACACACACACACACACACACACAGACTCACACACACACAGACTCACACGCATGCAAGCACCCAACGCATGAGCTCTGGGATGGCCGTTGTTATCGTTTTTGTTTTACTGTTAACATTATAATGCATTAATTTCTTGCTGCAGCGTGTTCATAGTTAAATTATATACTTTTTACATATCCTAGTGTTTTTTTTTTCTTTTTTTTTTTATACTGTAGTACAGTAATGTGATTACGAGTGTAAAGTATGAGGTTAGCTTCAGATGTAACTGCCAGTTAAGAATGACAAGTGGGGGGTTGGGTTGGGTAGGGTATGGGGGAGGGTTGGGTTGGGTAGGGTATGGGGGAGGGTTGGGAGTTGGGGTAGAGGTGGGTGGAGCTCGTTTTGTACCCCCTCCTGTCTTCCCTGGGTATATGGGGGTATGAAAGGGGTATCCCTGAGCAGAAATTTGTTTTTGTGAGTGTACTTAATCTTTAAATAAATGCATAAAATTATATGGGTTATTGTTTTACTCACTGGAAATGCATAGAGTGTAGATGAATAGTTGCAGGCAGGTACATCCAGGTCCAAGCCAGATAAATCCTTAGATAAAGCCCAGAAAAATTAGAAAAATTTCACCTTGACAAATTTGGAGTATTGGGATTTTCGGTTTATTGGTGGCCAGGTTGGAGGAATTTAATGTCCGACCCCAAGGGGTTAAAGTACAAGTGGGATACTGGTATTCCCTTGCTTATTCTTCAGGCAACAATGGACAGAGTGTTGCCCATGTACTCTTAGGGCTTCTGCAGCACTGTTTGAGTGGTTGCATGCTTGTTGGATTGCAGTAGCTGATGGTGTTTGGGACATTAGAAGACTGTGTGGAGCCATTTGCTACCCTTCCTGTCTCAATCCTGGCTTAGCTCTTGTGTCAGTTAAATGTGCTGACCCCCCCCCCCCCCATCCTCCACTTACTGCTAGCTGTACCCACTGAAAGTACATGCATATTTATAAAATAAGTAAAGCTGTATGATACATAAATGAACCAGTAACATTTATAGAACTCAGTGATGATTTTGTAAGTATTTCTATGTGACTTTTAACATATATTATGGGAAAAAACTGCATTTGTATGTTGGAATGAGAAGATAGATATAGTAGGCAAAAATAATTTTCTATGTTTCTCATGCATTAGTACTACATGATATTTTGGTGCCTAGGTGGTTATTATGATATAATTATACAATTACAGTTGGTATATACAATTGTAATGCAAAATTCTTGAATTGGCAGCTTTAGCTGAAGTGCAGAAAATGGAAAATGAGCTCTCATGACTATGAGATACCCATGCAAGGTTTAAAAAAATAATAAGCATTTTACTATTCTTTGTGATATACAGTAATCCCTTGATTATCTGATGTAATAGAGCCAAAGGCACATCTGGAAATGGATCCGTCTGGATAATGGACTTCTCCCTTGGCCTGTCTTCGTACATAACCAAACTTTGAAAGGTAGTATAAAAGGCCTCTACAGTACAATGTGCAACACTTGTTCCTGTTGTTTAACACTACGCTGTCTGGTCAAGCAGACCTATAAACCACAGCTAAGCAGTTACTATGGTCAAGCAGACCCAGCAACCACAGACAAGCAATCACCACTTCATAGCATCAGCTATTTTCCTTCCTTGTGTCACTTTACTTTCCACTTCTTTTGCACATTTTCCTCTCTTTTCTATCACTGTACCCAGGTATTTGAACTTAACAATTCCAGTCTTTCTCCATTCACCATAACATCACACTGGGAGTCACCTTCTCTCTCAGAAACCATCACTTTACTCTTTTTTACATTTGCTCTTAAGGCACAACGGTCAAAGACATCTACAAAACTCTGCTCTAGTCTACTAGGCTCTTGTCATGTACAGTATTTGCAAATAGTACTGCATCATCAGCATACATCACATTTGAGATATTCCATCCATCACCATTCATTACCAGTGCCATTCCTTTCTTCAACTTGCTTGTGTTTTTGCTTCTCTCATCACCTCACCCATATATGTATTGACCAACCATGGGGACATCACACAGCACGTAGCAGCATACCATCTACACTGTACATACGCAGAACCTTCCACATTCCTTCTTTTCCTATTTTGTCGTATGCTTTATCAAAATTCATAAATGCCATAAACCCTGTAGTCCTTCTCACAAGCCATCTCCACTATCTGTCTCACTGCAAATGTTTGATCCACACATCCTCTGCCACTCTAAAGCCACCATGTTCATCACTCATTAGGTCTTTTGAAATCTCTCTTTCTTTCTCTCTAATAATTCTTCCATACACCTTCCCCACAACACTCAGTACACTTATGCCACGATAATTCATGCACTCACTTCGCTCACCTTTATTTTTTTACAGGAGTACAATCACAGCCTTTTTCCATTCTACTGGCACAGTTTCACTCATCCATGCCTTTTTACATATCTCCAACAAGCACTTCATTCTGCTGTCTCCACTACACTTAATCACCTCTGCATGCACTTCATCAGCACGAGCTGCTTTTCCATTTTTCAGCTGTTTCACAGCACTCTTCGCTTCTGCAAGTGTCACGTTTCCTGGCACAGCATTCTTTCTCTGCACACCCTCAAAACCAATCATGTTTACAGCTGGTCTGCTCTCTCTATTCCCATTCATCAGACTTTCAAAATATTCTTTCCATCACCTCATCCCCATGGGATAATAATCTACCACTTACTTCCTTCACACTTTCACACTTCTTTCCAGTGTCACTTCTACATTTCTGCATCTCTAACTTCCTATTTTTGGAGTAATTTGCATTCATTTTTCTTCCTAGATCATCATTTACCTCCTACTTTTTCCTCTTCACTAGTCTCTTTATGTGTTTTTTGCTTTCAGTATATTCAGTTCTTTCAGTTGAACCCCTGTCCTGTATCCACTCTAGCCACTACTTCTTTTCCTCCACTGCTGTATTATCCTTTTCATCCCATTTATCCCACCATGCTGTACCTTTCTTCATTATTACTTTTGCCACACCACACACCGCATTAGCATTCCTAACTAAGCAGTCCCAATATGCATTCCATAAGTTGTCCAGATCCATTTCATTCCAATTCACCGATTTCAACTCCTCCCCTACTTTGGTCCTGTATTCATCTGCCATTTCTTTAATCCTCAGCTTCTCGACTTTCAGTCTCTTTCCCTGACTGCTCCTCTCTCCTTGTGGTTCACCTTACTCCTCACAGCTTGATCTTGCATACCACGATCACATGATCTGACAAACCTCCACATCGTCCTCTCACTGCCCTCATATCAGCAGTGCTTCCCAGCATCGATTTCTCTACAGCCACATAATCAAACTCCTTTCAACATGACCTCCTTTCATAGATACGGTAGAAGTCCTGTAATCCAAACACTGGTAATCCGAAAATCCCAATAATCTGAATTTTTGAAGAAAGCTGACAAAAACTCCAAAAGTAAAAAAATAAAAATTAAAACATTCAAACTGGGTGCCAAATTCGCCAAAGTGCCGAGCAGTGTGGTCATGGAAGTTTCATGGAAGGAAGCTTCTGTATACTGTACTCTGATAAACTGGTGCATTTCGTTGAACAAAATAATCATTACATTGGGGCTGAGGTGATCAGTTTCCATATCTTGTGAAACAAGTTCTACAAGAAACGTGCCCAGGCTGTCAGGCAGGCTGATATCCGTGACTGGCTGAAGTGCATGAGCAACCAGGCAGGTAAATCTACTGATGGTTTCGAGACAATTCGCCGTCAAGTCAGTTCGCTGTCACAACAACAAAACAATTCGCCATCAGGACAATTCACACCCTGGACGATTCCCTGTCATTTTATAAAGATACTTATTATTGATTAATTGATACTTTGATAAATAGTTTTCAGGGGGATCTATCAAAGTCTGTGTTCATCCAATAGCGTAGGCTTTGGATGTCATTTATAAGTTGCACGTTTAGACAATAATAAACCTGTTTCTGCCTTGCTGTAGTTGACTTTGAATTATGTTCTAGCATCACCCATAGCTGTCTTCATTCATTTCCATTGGTACTACAACATCCTGGGTATATTGTAAAATTACATTGAAGAGGTACAAGTATTCAAAAACTAGTGTACTTGCTAAATAAACTTGTATGTAAATAAACGACGGGGAATTGTCCTGACGGGGAATAGTTTATTTTTTTATGGCGAATTGTGCTTTTACAATATGTGCATATTATTATTAACCCTGGACTTACTCTCTGTAATTGGATTTACCTGCATACAACTGCTGTTTTCAACACAGTGCATTACTGGTGAGTTAAACAACCCATTACATCTCTTAATTTACCAATTACAGTTCGCGCCTTCAGTAAGGTGTGTGGCACGATCCACCACCTTCTTTTGTTGTACTAACACTCTGTACCTTTTACAACAAAAAATATTTCAATCTAATTCGGTAATACATTATTAAGTAAAAAATATGTGTAATACATAAAGTAATGTTAACATGTGCCATATCGTATTGTGAATGAATGAAACGTGATCCATTTGATAAAATTTCAGTTTAAACGTGAAATTAAGTGTCGTTGGGGTCTCACCCAAAAATCCGAGAAATCTGATAATCCGAATGATTCTTGGTCCACTGCCATTCGGACTAATGGACTTTTACTGTATTTACTACATTTCAAGTTCTGAAGATTAACAAAGAGTGACAGACCACATGAACATAGGCCACATAGGCAGCCATTCATGAGTAATGTTACATATCCCTAATCCTGGCCTTTGTTTGCAGCAATGAGGGACTGTGGACTCGTGCTGGATGTGAAACCAGTAAGCCAGAGCCAGGCTTTGGTCAGTACATCAATGACACCTTCATCAATTGCACCTGCAATCACCTGTCCAGTTTTGCTGTCATTCTCAATGATGCAGAGGCTGAGGTCAGTAGAGACATTAGCAGACAGCAATGTTTACTGGATTCTAGCAGAGATGTAGACTGTTGAACTATACAGAGACAATTATTTTGCAATATATACTCATTATATTGTTGGAAGTTTAGTACTGTATTTATGAAATACTGAACACAGTATGGTATATTAGTGGTACACCCGAAAGCGATAATCAGTACCCCTCTACTAGCTGAAGCCAAGGGAAGGAAAGAATGGGTGAATTAACATGGCCTCCCCCCCACCCCCCACCCACCCCCACTCCACCCCTCTCTATCCAACCACTGTCTAAATGTTGCTGGGTAGGTTTGTATTAGTCATGGCTGGCGATGTTACGTTGTGTCCATGGCTACATGATTTAACATTTGTGTGCGTTGCCATTAGCATTAATAGCACCATGGAGTAATGTGCATTAATGTGGTGCTAGCTAGCATTTTTTTTTTTTTTCTTTTATGCATGGAAGAAGAAACTAAAGGCCATGAGCCTGTAAATTGTTAAAAAAAAATAAAGAAGCCAGATTCAAGAACTGTTCATTTCGAGATGCCTGGACACACTGTGTTTGAAAGACTGGAGATCATAGGCAGTAGGAAATATAGACAGAGGGAGACAGTTCCAGAGTTGACCTGTTGCATACCTAAGGACTGGGAGTAACGGTTAACTCTTGCATTAGAGAGTTGAACAGAAAAGGGATGAGAGTTTGTTGCTAAATGGGTGCAACGTGCCCATTGTAGTAGAGGAGGGATGCAAGCAGACAGTTCAGACGAGCAGTGACCATTGAAGTAGTGATAGAAAAGAGATAAAGATGCAACAGTATGGTGAAGATACAAAGGTTGAAGGGAGCTGGTAAGAGGAGGAGAGTTGATGAGACGAAAAGCCTTTGACTCCACCTTGTTGAGAAGAGCTTTATGTGGGGAGACTCTCCATACATGAGGTTTGTCCTCTACACAGGGGCAAATAAGACCCGTGTATAAAGTCAACAGCTTTGCAGGGGTAAAGATGTAATGGAGTCGGCTTAGCACGCTTGATCTCATGGAAGCAGACTTTATGAGAGAGGTAATATGTTCTTTCCAAGATAAATCCCATGAGAATGAAACCCCAAGTATGTTTAAAGATGATGCAGGATTAAGCTGGATATTGTTAAAAATTTAGAGGGTACTCCTATGGAAGATTTTGTGAGATTGATAGATGTAAGAACTAAGTTTTTGATACATTAAAAACATCAAGATTACTTTTACCCAAATCAGAGATATGAGCCCAGTCAGAAATCAGGTGTGCCATAGCCTCAACCCTTGTTTGTTGAAGTAACTGCTGAGATGGGCATTGTGGGAAGCAAATGGAAAGGTGAAGGATGGAGCCATCAGTGTATGAGTGGATAGGGTTAGATGTACAACTTAGAAGGTCATTGATGAATAGAAGGAAGAGAGTTGGTGATAGGATAGAGCCCTGAGGAACACCACTGTTGATAGCTCTAGAAGAAAAATGGTGGCCATCTACAGCAGCAGCTATAGAATGACCAAAAAGGAAGCTAGAGATAAAGGCACAGATAGAAGGGTAGAAACTGTAAGAGGGCAGTTTGGAAATTAAAGATTTATACCAGACTTGATTGAAAGCCTTTAAGATGTTAAGTGCAATGGCAAAGTTTTCGCCAAAGTTCCGAAAGGAGGATGACCAGGAGTCTGAAAGGTAGGTGAGGAGATCGCCAGTGGATTGTCCCTGGCGGAACGCATACCAACGATCGGAAAGAAGGTTGCGACAAGAAAGATACTTTAAAAAAATTTTATTAAGAGCAGATTCAAAAAATTTTTAAATACAGGATGTTAAAGCAGTTGGGTGATAGAGGGCTGGGAATGGTCACCCTTCTTTGGGACAGGCTGAACGAGAGCAGACTTCCAGCAAGAAGGAAAGGTACAAGTTGATAGACAAAGGCAAAAGAATCTCTCCAATAACGTCTAATTGGTGCCAGAAAAACGCCATTATTAGTGAAAACGTTATTTGTGTGACATTAAAATACATGTTCATTCATTCATTGCCAGACGCCATGTATCCCAAACGGGGTGGCCAACGGCTCAGAGTTAATTGTTTTACAGGGAGGGGCACTAATCCTCCACCAACCCCACTTGACACGTAGGGAGAACGTTATGCCAACAGCATCTGGTGTTCCCAGGCGGTCACCCATCCAAGTACTAACCAGACCCAACGTTGCTTAACTTCGCTGATCGAACGGGAAGCGGTGTACTCAACGTGGTATGGCCGTTGGCAAAGGGTTTATTGGTGTTGCCACCCCAGGACTTTTACCTAGTTTTCCCATTTGAAGCCCTTCTGTTACTGATCTACTTTTTTTCAGCTGAAATAATATTAGTTATTAAATCGTTATGAGCAATATCAGACTTAACTTACAAGAGCTAATGAGGTGTTTGGTGTGAAGTTTGTTCCAAGGCTTGCACATGGAGACTACTGCGGCGTACCCCATTACCCCTCGTTGGTCTCGTCCCCATTCCAGCCTCTTGCGCCAGGGTCACCCACCTCCATCAACACTTCATCAAACCTCACAAAGTAAAAATCTTCAGACAGAACTCTATTGTCATCAGTGTCTTCGTGTACTTCAACCCCTCTCTGGTCTTCTTCCTTGGCTAGCCGGCGTTGTGAAAGAAAGCGAGTGATGAGTGACTGATGGCGGGCATTCACTCGATTTTGATACTGTTTCTGGTATTTTCTTGAAACTTGATTTACAAGTCCAATCATTAGTCATTAATTCCAATGGCTGCTCTCGCCTCGTCTTGGCAGCCTTGAGCTGTAACAGGAGTGCCAACCAGGCATGTTTGCGGTTGCCGGTGCTGTATTGATCCTGGCTTTGATGAAGAAATTTACAGCCTGTCGAATGTTATATTTCTTCCAGAATGCAGCAGCAGTCATTATGGTAGGGGTTGTAGGTATGCCAGGTGGAACAGGTGAGTCAGGTGGAACTGTGGAGATGGAGGGGAAGGCAGCTGGTGAGTCAGGTGGGGCTGTGGAGGTGGAGGGGGAGGTGGCTGGTGAGTAAGGTGGAGTGGTGGAGGTGGAGGGGAAGTGGGCGGGCGAGTCAGGGGAGACGGCAAGGGGAGGATCCTCCATCTCCTCCTCGTTACTGCTCACATTTTCGGCAATTTCCTTCATCTCTTTTTGTGTGTCAGTTCCATTCCTCATCTTCTTATGGACATATTTTTAGTATAACAACTTCACATTTGTGAAATAGCCATTATTAGAGTGAATCCAAACATTATAAAAACTGGGCATCTATTCTAACTTACCATTATTGCTGAAAACGTTATTGTTGAAGTCATTATTGGCTAGATCGTACTGTACCTAGGCAGGGTGTAAGCACAGAAGCACAGTTCTTGAGGACAAGAGAAGGGACCCCATCAGGCTTATATGCCTTCTTAGCACTGAGGCCAGTGATGGCAGAGAATACATCATTGGTCCATCCATCATCCAATCTTATGTTGCCCCATGCGGAGCATAGGAACCCGGGGCTAGGTAAGTTGGTCCTGACATTTAAGATGAGAGTGACCAGCCACACTCATCCCTGAGTGGTATTACATGAGCAGTAAACCCCAGCCACCCCTTGGATATATACCTACACAGGCTCGATCTGATTGGAGCACCTTAATTACCTACTAAACCACCAGGTGCCATAATTTGATTATATGGTTACCATCCAGCGTAGTAAATGGTTTCCTGGTGTACAGGAAACTGTTTGGCTTGTCACTCAGTGTAGAGTTACCCATAGGCAGAAGGAAGAGGAAAGAATGAAGGAAAGAAAGACAGAAGAGGGAGTGAAAAGTCACCCATAGGCAGAAGAGTGAGGAAAGAATGAAGAAAGATAGAAGAAGACGAAAGGAAGAGAGGAAAGAATATTTTGTTTTTCTCTTGGAAGGAACAGTATTGCGGGCTCATTGCCTTTGGTTCCTTCTTCCTCACATAAAAAAAAAAAAAAAAAAAAAAACATTGAGTGAGTGGATGGTGAGCACCCCCACCTACCACCAGAGAAATTGAAGAAATTTTAATGTCAGCCATGAGGAAGTCAGAGGGGGGAAACAATGGAGGAACAGCACTAGAATCCTCTGAGGTGGAATTGGAAAAGAAAGTCAGAACAAAGAGTCCTGCTTTATCAGTAGAAGAAATAGCAATAGAGCCATGAGGATGGGAAAGAGGAGGGGAGGATGATAAGGTAAAGTTGTTAGAAAGGTCTTTGGCAAGATGCCAGAAAGAGCGGGAAGAATTCAAGTTGGAGAGTTCAGGGCATTTAGTATGGATGAAATTATTTTTAACAGAATGAAGAACAGATTTAGCATGAATCTGGTTAGAAACAGAAAAGAGATGAGATTCAGAGGTGGGTTGGCTCCGGTACCTTTTGTGGGCCTTCCCCTTGTTGTGGACAGCATTAGAACAAGTGTGATTCAACCAAGTGTTTTTTTTGCATTAGTTAAAGATATGAGAAAAGAATATATGCTTGCATGCCCGAGAGAATAACCTCCATAATTTGCAAGACACACTCTGATGGCTTTCGGCCATGGAAGCAATAATCATTCCAGGGAAAATCAAAGAAGCACTGCCTGAGGGCCTCCCAATCAGCGGCTCCAAAGTTCCATGACCAATGTTTCTTTGGAGGATCCACAGGCTGCACTGGAGCAATAGGACAGTTAAGGTGTGATCGGGGAAGCCCAACGGAGAGAAAAGCTTAACACAGCATAAGCAGAAGGGTTAGTTATAAGGAAGAGGTCAGGTATGTTGGAACTCTCTGAAAGGCAGTCATGGTTATGGGTAGGATGCTGTACAAGTTGTTCTAGGTCATTAAGGATAGAAAAGATGTAGGCTTGTTCACCAGGTAGATCAGTGAAAGGAGAGGAGAGCCGAAGGTGGTGGTGAGCATTAAAATCTCCTAGAATGGAGATTTCAGAAGAAGAAGTGGATAGAATGTGTTCCATCTTAGAAGTAAGATAGTCAAGGAATTTTTCATAGTCAGTAGAATTTGGGGATAAGTAAACAGCACAGATGTACCCGGTATTTAGTCAGAGAATGACGGGAAAGCTGAAGCCAGAGTGTAGAGAAACTGGAAAATTCAAGTTCAAGAACACAAGAGCAAGATATATCATTGTGTACATATGCACAACAAAATTCAGGTTCAAGAACACAAGAGCAAGATATATCGTTGTGTACATATACACAACAGCAACCTTTGGCTTTGAAATGAGTACCTGTATAAAGAAAGTAGGAGGATACAGAGAAGGGTTTGCTATCAGTTGCCTCAGACAGCTGATTCTCAGGGAAAGAAGGGAGGGTTTAGAGGAAGAGAGGTGGTGCTCAACAGAGAGGAAGTTAGAGGAAAGGCCACAAATGTTGCAGAAATGAAGAAGTGAATCAGACTGTGATTCTAGGCATCTCGCTGGGTCGTCAGTGGGAGAGGGGCAGATGATGGACTCTGAGGTTTGTTGAGACACCATTTTGCAAATTTTGAGTAGGAAGTCTAGTGAGTAATGTGCATGTAGTTTAGTGTTGACAGTAAGAGGAACTTGTATTGGAGAGCATGCTGGCCTACTCTCTGTGTTACTGAAACACTGAAAAAGATTAGCAAAAGGGGATGGTCAGGAGATAGTCTTTAGGGCTGATGAAATGGGAACTGAACCTCTCCCTGTCATCAGCTTGCCATCCACCTTGGGAGTACTGTTCAGCCCTGCTTGAATGGTGCTACAGTCTGCTCCCTGAATGTGGAGAAGCAGTGTGATGTAAAAAAAAAAAAAAGGCAGAAGAATGAAAAAAGCTGAGTGAGTATAATTTTATTGCTTTTTAATCCATGGATTGTGCAATTACCCCTTTTTATCCCACCCCATGGTGTGCAAAAAATGTTTTTTTTTTTTTTTTTTTTTTTTTTTTTTTTTTTTTTTTTTTGTAAACTTGAAGATAAACATCCAGGGCATCATCTGGTGAAAAGAAAAAAAATCTCTCTCTCCGTCTTTGCATAGGGCCATGCATAAGTTTACGTACGGGAGTAGTGAAAAAATGAAAAAAAAAAAAAATTGTTTATTATAAACTTGAAGATAAACATCCAGGGCATCATCTGGTGAAAAGAAAAAAATCTCTCTCTCTCTCTCCATCTTTGCATAGCACCATGCATAAGTTTGCATAGGGGTCCAGTTGTTTACAGTGATGCACGGGCTGCACAGCCTGAGCTGTGGCTTGCAATCCGACGCCACCCAGCCTGAGCTATGGTTCACGGTCCACAGGTTTACAGTACAATCATATTAATATCAAGTAAATAATATTCACATTTCAAGCATATGAAACTGTTGCACTCACATTTCTATATCTGTTACCGTCTGTCACTCTACTCTCCACCACCCACACCCTTTGTTGCCATTTCACCATAGCGCAAACCAACAAATCTCAGAACATTATCGAAACATCTGATATGCTTTGAGCACACATTTTATACACCTGTATATTGTGAATCAGGTGGACAGCACGATACCATACAGTATAGGATCGAGTTCTCTGTGGTTTAAATTAGTAGGTGAAATACACCCAGCAATTTCCAGTGTTATTGTCACAAGGCCATAAAGTTGTGTATTGCTAGCAGATTGTATGGGGGTTATGACCTTTGTATGCTGCCTGTCCTTACAGAAAACAACTTAGCATTTACCATACATGAATCTAAGACTTATATGTGAGACGTAGAAGACTTATATTGCTCTAGGCATTACTTCAGCAGCCAAACAAAATTATTCCTCATGGGACTAACTGTGTAACTGTTTGCTCTAATGTAACATGATTTCACTGTGAAGTCATTACACTTACATATGCTGATGTAATCATTTTTGTCATTAGGATGAAGGCTATGATGCTGGGGGAAGTGGTAATTGATTTCAGTAAGTAACAGGACTATAGTCCTCATCTTTAAATCGAATGGCTATTCATTGACATTGTGTTGCAGGTCTGTGTGTACACACATGTGCAACTATGCAGCATGTGTGTGTGTGTGTGTGTGTGTGTGTGTGTGTGTGTGTGTGTGTGTGTGTGTGATCCATACCAGAGGATGGCTCAAACCTTTGAAGCAAAGCCTCATATGTAGAAGGAATATTATTCATAGTTGATTATGTGTCTCTAAATAAATATAAATAACCAGAAAATATTTTTGTATGATTGATAACCTGGAACACTATCAGATAGTAACAGATATCGTAAATGTGTTTGAAATAGCTTCATACACTTTAAATGGGAATATTATTTACTTGATGTTAATAAGAATATAGTGTTATAATGCATTAAAATTATACTCGCTCAGCATTTTTCATACTAATGCCTTTATTTATATCACATTGCTTCTCCACATTCATATGCAAGCTGGTAAAACATTATCACACATTACTTAATGGTATGTTATTAACACTAGTGGTAACTCAAGTTAATGTAAATTCATGTAGACATGGACACAATGTGACGTCACCAGCCATGAATGTTAGAAACCTACCTGGCAACATTTAGGCGGGGGTTGGGTAGGGAAGGGTTGGGTGGAGAGGGCCGGGAGGGGGGGGGGGGACACCATGTTCATTTGCCCGGTCTAACCTTCCCTTGGCTTCAGCAACTAGGGGGACTACCAATTATTGCTTTTGGGCATACATAGGGTTTGATGATGATGATGGAGCATGGTTAAATGAACATCAAGAGGTAAATATTTGATTAGTCTAAGAAAAACTACAATTTTGACTTTATTTGTGAAATTTCTTATTGTGGTATAGTGCTGTTATGAATTTTTTATGTACTGTACCATACTGTTCCAGAGTTACCATATTGTATTCCTTTACCACTTCACTGAGATGACATATTTGTAATACAGTATTAATCTTGTCATACTCTGATTATTTTATTCAGCTCATGAGAGACCTTTCAAATTGTGGAGTTGGATATAGCCTTTAGTAACACCATCACTTCTAGAGATCCCTCCAGAGACGAATAAAAAGTCATCAGGAGGTAGCCAGAAATATAGAATTATGCCATCAGGTTGAAAAGATTAATCTTGCGTGGTTGAGGAAATGAAAAATTGCACATGGCTTTTCTTTTATTTTTCATGTTTTATCCTTATAAGTCATTTTGCACACACAGTTCCTGGCTGAACCGTCAATAGCAGAGGATGTGACAACATACACAGGTCTGATCCTGACACTGGTGCTGTTGCTGGTGGCATTTATTGCCTTCTGTCTGTTGCGTGGTGCCCAGACAAACTCCAACACCATTCACAAGAACCTCACTGCCTGCCTCTTCCTAGTCCAGCTCCTCTTCCTCACAGCACTGAAAATCAGGCACTTCCTTGTTCAGCAGGAGGTATATATGTGGACAGCACTTAAAATCAGGCACTTTGTATTTCAGCTGGAGGTGTGGCAATGGTTTCCACCATTATTCCTTCCCTTGTAGCATCAAAACATTGAGTGGGAAAAACATACAATATGCATATAATATTTCACTGCTAGTATGTATTGGGCAATAGGAAGGGATAGGAATACAGTCACCGCTCACATAATGCAGGAAAATTGTCCCCGGAAGCTCCTATTGTATGAGAATTCTGCGTTATAGGGCCACATGTGTAAACGTTAAAGGGTATCTTGGTACCTAAGCCAGCCCCAAGTTCACCTTTTGGGGCCATAGGTGTGAAACGATCATGTCGGAACGCAGATGTGGTCATGTACACGGCTCTCCCAGTCCTCCCTCCATCCCCTTTCTTCTTCCCCCCGTCCCTCCTTCATCTCTGAGAGAGTGAGTGAGTGAGTGAGTGAGGGAATGAATAAGAAAATGAATGAGTGAGTGAGTGAGACGGGGTGGGGGGGTAGTAGTTCTCGTCTCCCTCCCTGACCCCCATCCTCCCCCACTGCTGCTTGTCTCCCTCCCTTTCACCCTGCCCTCCCTTACCCTCACTTCTCTCTTTTCCTGCCTTGCCCCACCCCCACTTGTCTCCCTCCCCTCCCCCTTGCCCTCCCCCCACCCCTGCATGTCTCCCTCCCTGTCCCCCTGTCCATCCCTGCCCCCTGCGTAGCACACTGCCTGCATGCTGTAAGTTGCCCTGAACCACACCTTCCATCATGTTATGTTTGATGTACCATTTTAGCAGATGCAGTCCACGCTCTGTCTATCACTTGCTGCGTTTTGTGATTTCCAACCATAATTTTGTGCCTCGCACCGTGTTCTGTCTATCATTGGCTGCGTAGTATGCTTTTGAAACATAATTTGGGGTCTCCCACTGTGTTATGTCCATCATCACCTCATAGTCAGGTGCTGTAAAAAATGAGCAGCTTCCTCAGTCCGCGTTATATATATTTTTTTCCGCGGTGTGACATTTTTGGGACACAAAATGGCACCTCCCGTGTTATGAGCGATTCGCATTTTAGGATCACATGTTATGTGAGGATTGACTGTATTATGTAATATATGTAAATAGTTATTTCATGATTATTGTTTAGTTTTTGTGATATAGGTAAAAAAGGAACCATTTGGATGCTGTCCAGTCATCCATTTGACATGTAGAAAATACCACTCCCCTCTGCTCCTCAAGTCATACATGTCAGACAAATCTCAGAGAGTACAGTAGTTATGGACTACACCTACTTAGACTCGGTTCCCCTTGTATTTGGAGTCCCTTGTGTATTCATTTTATGTTCAGTACTGTTCACAGTGTATAATAGTAGCTTGTTGTCCCTGCTTGATGCTCATGAAGTTGCCTATCATCTTTTATGTTGATGGCACACAATTTTGTGTGATGATAACAAATATTAATAATATAAAAATTAAAATGAAACCCCTAATGTATGATATTAAGATCAGGATGTCTAAGAGGAGACTTAAGCTGAATGATGGCAAAACTGAGATGATGATCATTTCCAGATGCTTTTGTTCTCTTTAAGTAACCACATACAGATGAATATTCTTTCTGTTATCATCTGAGTAATTAGCACATGTGAAGTATTATTACATCATCTGTTGATTGATTATGTAAAGTCAGATCCTAAGGTTTCTGACCTTTTCTAATTACAGGTACTTACGTAACTGATGCTGTTCATTACAGTGAATCTTTGGTTATTGTGCACTTGGTTATAGCAGATTTCGTTATCACTGCAAGATGAAAATCTCCATTCCTGCCATTGTCACGCATTTTTCAGCTAAAAAAAAACATTGTTATTGTGCACCTGATCAGTTTCTGCCAACAATGATGATGCAGTACATGTATCTGTGGTTTCTGATAGCTTTGAGGGATTCAGAGATGAGCCCTACTTGAGGAGTTAATCCCAGGTGGTGGAGACAATTACTGTATCTCTCCACCCCCTATCCTCAGAACCCCTTACCTCAAGTCCATCTCGAGTCTCTCAGTGGTATATATTTCTTCCCTATTATGCCCATTTCATCACTTTCTATTAACCTGACCATGCCTATTTGTGTTTTTGATACTTACTGTAGCATAATTTACTCAGTGGGTAAAAAGTGTTATAAAAGGGAAGATCTGGATTTACGAATAGATTGCCTGGTTTCAGTTAGGATAACATTGGTTCTGTTCTATCGCTATCATGCAGTTTCATTATCATGAACTAGGCATGGTACCAATTAAGCTCAGTAACCAAGGGATCACTGTATTTGACAATGACCTGTGTGTGAGACTTGAGATAGGGAATTATACTCCTCTTATTGTTAAGCACTACTGCATTCTTGCAGTCATAGTTGCTTTCTTAATACCAAGTTCTTGTGTGAAAGAACCACATATTAATTGTAATTTTAAAGAAGAGTTAAGGAAGCTTAGAAAATGAGCAAAGTTAACAGAAAAGAGGGTTTGGAAAGACAGTATTGATGTTGTGTAGATTGTTTCTAGTATTTCAGTTATGCACCAATAATGTAACTTTTTCTTCACACTTTGATACCAAGCAGTGTCCCTCTGTCTTACCAGTTCCCCTGCAAGCTTGTGGCCATTGGATTGCACTACTTCTGGCTGTGTGTCTTTACATGGCTGTTAATTGAGGGTGTTCACCTCTACCGTATGCTGACCGAGATGAGGGATGTCAACCATGGCCAGATGCGCTTCTACTACTCTTGCGGCTATGGCCTGCCGGCAATCATTGTGGGCCTCTCAGTGGGCGTTAGAGCTGATCAATATGGAAACTACCTCTTGTGAGTCTCGTGTAGTTTTTGTTGTTTTTGGTGGCAACACTGGATGTACAGAGCTATTATAGTGCATTAGCTGACTACATTCTAACTCACACCCATACAAATGCAGATGTTGCTTGTTATTAGTGAACATGTTTGATTATTGGTTCAGAATGTAAACACCTTTGAGTGGTGTGATTTGTATATCACTGTAGATGAAAGTAATGTTGTTGAGAGGGAATGTAACTCGATATGATGTGCTGGTAAAATGGAGAGAGACATGAATTGAATAATGAGATGAAGTACCTCAATGCAGTATACGAGAAAAGAGTGTCTGACTGTGCAAAAGCAATGGAGGGTAGAGTCACTCAGAGAAGAAAGATGGCTAGCACTGTTAAGGCCTTGATACATGATAGAGGTCTGAATATGAAGGCTGCAAGAGGAATGAATGAAAGGCTTCTGTTGTGTAGATGAACATGTGGGTTCAAGATTTCGGTATGGTATCAGTGTAAAGTCAAGAGTGAGGGTGGCAAAAATGAGAAAGGATTTAGGTAGGGTGGTGAAGTAATGTGAATTAAGTCAGAGATGGAATGGGGCATGGCTGTCCAAGAAAATGATCACTAGATATAGTAAGTGAATGTGTGAGCAAGTGAGTTACAGAAGTTCCATCCATCCAATCATAATCCAATCCAGTATTACTCTATCAGGAGTATAGGGACCCAGAGATAGGGTACTTATTTTCGATACAGTATTTAAGATGAATTTGACCAGTTGCTTGCCTCTTGCTGGCATTATGTAATTAGAAAACCTCACCCAGCCCTCAGTACTGGATCCTTATGGATCACATCCAGTTGGAGTGCCTAAACATGCTAGACCAGGGTTCATCAACGTTTTTTGCTCATGGCCCAGTTCTGAGCCTCATTTACATCTGTGACCCTCCTCATAGCCACTGTTAGTTGGATAAGCAGTGGTGAAATTTGAATCTTATAGTTGGGAGATAATAGTAATTAAATGCACATGGAGCATTCCAGTGGGAGGCAGTTTCGTGCTGCATTGCATGAATGTCAGAGTTTCCAGGCTTTGCTACCCCAGAGCCTTTATAACATTACAGCTTGTTTCTCTTGAATAGAAATTCCATTTCATGCAAACTGCCTTTTTCATTGAGAGAGATATGTTGTCATCATCATCATCATCATCATCATCATCATCCAATCCTACTTTGCCCCATGAGGAGTGTTGGAGCCCGGGGCTAGGCAGTTGGTCCTGACATTTAAGATGAGAGTGACCAACCTCACTCATCCCTGAGTGGCATTACATGAGCAATCAACCTCAACCATCCTTTGGATATAAACCTTCACCTGCTCAATCCGATTGGAACATAATAAGTACCCACTAAACCACCAAATATATAACCAAAATTTGGTTATATGGTTACCACCCAGTGTGGTAAATGGTTTCCTGGTGTACAGGAAACCGTTTGGCTTTTCACTCAGTGTAGAGTCACCGACAGGCAGAAGGAAGAGGAAAGAATGAAGGAATGAAAGACAGAAGAGGGAGTGTAAAGTCACCCGTAGGCAGAAAGACGAGGAAAGACTGAAGGAAAGAAAAACAGAAGAAGATGGAAGGAAAGAAGGATGGAGGAGAGGAAAGGGCAGACACCCAAGAGCAGCACTACATTGAGTGAGTGGAAGGTGAGCGCCCCCACCTTCCACAATCAATTATAGTAATTTTTAGTATTTATGCTTTTGAAATTAGTACAAAGAATGAAATGTGAAGGTTATGAAAACTTGTCATATGCCTGGCAGCTGATTGGGTGTCCCCCTCAGAACCTTACTGTGACCCCTCTGTGTTTCATTTTTTCCATGTTGCCCATAGAAATATGGCAGGGTTCCTTTGGGGGAGCCCATGGCCCTCATTGAGAAGCAGGCAACTAAAAAGTAAATGAGAGCAGTGTAGCTAATTCACTATATCAGTACACAACAGTAAGGCACACCCTTGATATTGCAGGCACCAGAGAACTGTCCCATGAAGGGGAAAGTGTCCAAGTGTGGTAGCCAAGTAAGGAAGTTAAAGAAGCAAAAAAAACTAATGAAGAATAGAAATGAATGGATTAAATATGTATGGAGATGCACATGATAAGAGCTGCACTCCTTTTTTTTAGTTGGTGGTCAACAGACTGATTCTGTCCCACAGATATTTATTAAATAAATACTGTATAAGAAGGAAAAATATGTTTGAATGGTTTGCCAATAAAGTACTGATGAGAATAAAGTTTGAAAGATCTGTAAATAGTTGTGTGGCCCATTTCACTGGGCACTGTAAATAATTCTGTTGTTGACTTCCTGCTCCAGTTTCTGTTTCATTCCCATTTGATTGGAGTTTTGTGTGATATGTGAGGAGTTACTTAGTTCTGATAGTTGTGGTTGGTGAAGAGTGTAAAGGTTGATAATTATGGTGATTATTACTTGTAGTGTATCCCTAATTATTCCCTTCATTGTGTATGACCTTGTTATGATAGTATGTCAACCATCATTATTATTTTGCCCATTAGACGCAGGTTCTTAGTGATCTGTGGCATGATATGTTCTTATTTCAGACCAGCTCTGCATTGTCTTACCCCCTTCACATTTCTGTGTATATTACCTTTACTTTTCAGTCCTCATCTCACAAGCTCATCTTTCCATATTTCACCATGCCATATACCTTTACTTTGCATTATCTTCTCTTTTGTGTCTTTCCACCTTAACTTTTTCATTGTTGGAATGAATGTAGAGCTTTGTTTCAAATATGCCAATTATAATAATCTGAAATTGAATAATTGGTTGAGAATGTTCATACTGCCAGTATTAACCCACTTATGATGTCAACTCTAACATTGTATTTTGACTAACACCAAACTATATTATTTATTAGAGATTGGGCCAAAGAAGCTGGATACAATATGGTAATGTTAATACCTTTGTAACTCCATTGCTGTACCATATACTGTATAATTTTCTCATCTCTTGTGCCCACAGCTGCTGGTTATCAATCTATGAGTCTGTGGTATGGGCTTTAGTGGGGCCTGTGTGTGTCATTGTTTTGGTCATTCTTCTCGTGTACGTTATGGCCATCCGTGCTTCACTGACACTTAAGGGACATGTTGAAGGATTCGGAAATTTAAGGTAGAGTGTCACTGATGGTTTTCATATTTTAAGTGTCAGGTGAAGGATATAGTTTAGTGTATTGTCATTGAAGATTTTTATGTTTCACTATTAGTGTCAAGTGAAGGATGTGGTACCTGGTATTTAAATCTGTGGCATGCCGATGACAGTATTCTCATCATCCAGAAAACTCCCATAGGCCCGCCAGTGACAATATTCTCGTCATCGAAGTAAAATATTTTCCAAAAATCCATTTACTGTATTGTTCAATTTTCATGGGATATGGTTTAAAATGAGTGCCATTGTCTTCCCATTTTCTCTGTGAGTCATGTGACTGCCCCAGGCTGCCACACAGCTACCCACACTAAAGAAAACGTCAGTAACTTGCCATCTCTGATTGTGATCAGACCCTGCTTACAGTCGCATCTGTTTACCTGCAGTTTTCCGTGGATTTTTCATCATTTTCTTTGTCATACTGCCCTTATATTCACAGTAAATCTTTTCCATGATGGATAAAACACTTATGTTAGATGCCTATGTTTTTTACATGTCATTGTACTTTTTTTTATAGTACCGGTAATGCTTATATTCTCTTCAGTCTTATATGCATATAGAAAAATCTACTGCGAACAATTTAAGACCAAATTGAGTAATACAGAGTGAAAAATAAGGTCAACAATAAGATAATAGCATTAACATGTGCGAGTAGTTACGTATGGCCTGGCAATGTCCAGCCAATTCTGGGGTGGTGCGGGCCAAGCGCAGCGGACGAACCAAAGTGTTAACATTTTCACTGAGGGATTTTGTTTCTTTGTAAGGATTAGGTGATGATGATGTAAGGATTAGATGAAGGATGTGGTACCTGGTATTTAATGTAGTGTCTGTCTACCTACCTATCTATCTATCTATCTATCCATCTATCTATCCATCTATCTATCTATAGCCATACACCAGAATCCCATGAGGGGTGGCCGTTTGTCTTTGAGTTGTTTTATGGACAGGGACATTAACCCTCCACCAGTCCACTTGTTGACATGTAGGGAACACATATGGTTGGTTATGTGGTTACCACCCTGCCTTTAAATGGTTTCCTGGCTTTCAGGAGATCATTAGGCTTGTCACTCACTGAGGGTTTTTATGTTTCATTCTCAGTGTCAAGTAAAGGATGTTATATTAAACCTGTTGGTTGCATATAGCATTCTGGCAGTGCCAATCAGTAGACTGCGTCTTACATTCTGGAAAAGCCACATGAAATATTGTGAATTTTTCAGTCATTCTTTGCACCCACTGCATGTTTATACTTGATGAAAGAGTTGCAAGTCATCTGTATGGAGTGTAATCTTTGTGTGACTAAAAAGTTATCATGTTTGATTAGGTATAAGTGGGTCAAAACACATGATAAAAACACAACTTTTTAAACTGGTTTTCCCCCACCACAGACATAGGAAATATTTAGGGCAGCCGCAGCCTAGGGGTTAGGGTAGGTTGGCACTGAGAATTTTTATATGTCATCATAAGTGTTATATCTATCTATCTATCTATTGCCAGACGCCTCAATCCCGTTTGGGGTGGCCACAAACAAATCGCCTCCAAGTCGCCCTGTCCCCCGCCATTTCACTGCCCTGCTCCCAACTCACATCCCCCTCTCTCATATACTTCTCCACCCCATCCCTCCATCTCATCCTCAGCCTCCCCCTCCCTCTTCCCCCCTCCACCTCACTCACATACACTCTCTTCGTCAGTCTTTCACCCTCCATCCTCTCCACATGGCCAAACCACCTCAGTGTGTTCCTCATAACGCTTCCTATCACATCCACATCCACACCACAACGCTCCTTTATATCCTCATTCGTCAGCCTGTCTCCCCACGTGACTCCACAGGCTCCTCTTAAATAACTCATTTCCACTGCTCTCACTCTTGACTTGTGTCCTTCCAACAGTGTCCAAGCTTCACTTCCGTACGTTAGAGTTGGTATCACAATACTGTCATGCAGTAACTTTTTCACTTCCATGCTCACTTCCCTGTTTCTTATCACTGCTGTCAAAGAACCAGCAACCTTTCTTCCCTGCTGTACCCTTTCAAGCACTTCACCCTCCAAACCTCCATCCTTACTCATCACACTACCCAAGTACTTAAACGTACTCACATTTTCCAATTCTTCACCATCCAACCTCGCTGTACATTCACTAACTTCACCTCTCTCAAAGACCATCACTTTACTCTTCCCTACATTCACCTTTAGATTCCGTTTCTTACACACTCTCTCAAACTCATCCACCAAGCCTTGCAGCTCCCCTTCGTCTTCACTCAACAACACAGTATCATCTGCAAACAACAGTACAGGGAGTTTCCAAACACTATCCTCTCTCACCAGGGCCACTCCAACATCCACTACCCTACCTTGTACCTCTTTTATTACCCCATCCATGTACAGATTGAATAACCATGGAGACATGACACATCCCTGTTTCAAACCAACTTTCAAAGAGAAAAATTCACTTAGTTCACCATCCACACACACTGCAGCCTTCGCACCATCGTACATACTCTTCACAGCATTCAACAACTTCCCATCAACTCCATATGTTCTTAACACTTTCCACAATCCTTGTCTATCCACCCTGTCATATGCTTTCTCCAAATCCATGAAAGCCGCATACAACTTCTTTCCCTTCTCTAGAAACTTTTCCACTAAAGATCTAAGAATGAATATCTGATTTACACAACCTCTTCCCTTCCTAAAGCCTCCCTGTTCTTCTCCAACTAATTTCTCTGTTCTTTCTCTAACTCTGTCTATAAGTATCCTACCATACACTTTTCCTATTATACTAAGAAGACAAATGCCCCTTTGATTACCACACACTTCTTTTTCCCCTTTTCCTTTGTACAAGGGAACAATTATACCTGACTTCCAATCCTCCGGGACTCTACCTTCCTCCCAGGCCAATCTGCACATCTTCCACATCCATTCTACTACTATCTCTCCCCCATGCTTCAGCATTTCACCACACACTCCATCAATTCCTGGGGCTTTCCCCGATTTAACTTTCTTTATTGCTTCCACAACTTCTGTCCTACGGATTTCTTCCTGTCTTCTCACCTCCCTCCTTCTCCCAGCCATTCCCCAGCCACTTATACTCGCATTACTTCCATCCTCTACGTTCAACCATTCCTTAAAGTGTTCTCTCCATCTGTTCACTTTTTCTCCCTTCTCCACTAGTAATCTACCATTTTTATCTTTCACTCCCCTGCTAACTTCACTTCCACCCTGTCTTACTCTTTTCACTTCTCTCCAGAACATTTTCTTACAGTCCCTCCACTTTACACTCAAATTCCTTCCAAATTCCTCATCCACTCTCTTCTTACTCTCTCTTACTAATCTTTTCACCTCTCTCTTTCTTTCCACATATAACTCTCTCTTCCGCCTCTCAACTTCTTCCACGCCCCTATTTCTCATCCATTCATTGTATGCTTTCTTCTTTTGTGCCACAGCCTGTTTCACCTCTTCAGTCCACCACGCTGTTCCTTGCACCCCCCTCCGTCTTCTCTTCCTTCCACACACCACATCACATGCTGCACATATTTCTTCTGTAAATATCCTACACACACCTTCCATGTCTCCCATCTGCTCCAATTCATATTTACCCAATCGTTCCTCCACTTCTTTCTTATACTCTGCCTTTTTCTCATCCTCTTGTAACCTTTCCACTCTCCTTGCAACTACTCCTTCCTCTCATATCATTGGTTTATATCATGGTATATCTTGAGTCATGAAAGACATGAGACATTAAAGATCAGATGGTCTTGAGAATATTATAATGCATAACAGTAATGTTGTGTAGTGATTGTATTGAGTTACTACAAAATTCTAAAGAAAATGTAATCGGTTGTCTCAGAATGTAACGTAGTATCCTGGAGTGTTTATAAAAATGAAGGCATTATCATTACTGGTTTCAGAAATTCATACATGCCTCCTGAATGTTAGTGAAGATTTTTGTGTTATAATCATGGCATTAAGCCTTTAGAATAGATGATGGAATGTCATAGTAATACAGTATTTGAGCCAGCTTAACCCCTTCAGTCCAGTCCAGTAACTTTTTTTAGTTTATTCTTGTTACCTTCACACTATCTTATTCAGCTTAGGGGAGACTTTCAGACTTAACAGATTATATGCAGCCTTTACTAATTTCTTAAGTAGTAGGTAGTGGTGATCATCATCCACTCACATGATGTAGCTGCCTCCTTCTTTCTTCCCCTTTATGATTCAATTTTTTTTTTTCTGACTTCCTCTCCTCCTATTTCTTCCAGCCTTCTTGTCGCATTTTATTTCTCTTCTTTCCATTTCAGGTGGCTGTACACTGAATGACAGCCCTAATGGTTTTGTGTAACCCAGGTAACCATTTTCGGTGCTGGGTGGTGGCCATATAACCAAATAATTGGGTGATGTTGAGCCTGCTATGGTGTCCCAGTTAACTGGGTGAAGAGAGAGACAAATGTAGTGTCCATCCAGAGATCAAACCTCCACACTCTTCCTCACACCTTGCTGTGGCAAGGTGCAGTCCAGTGCAAGGGAACATCAGTTCATTGCACAAGATGGCCCTGCAGGGACAGTTATTTGCCTGCGGTTGATGGGTCTGCCCAGCCAGGCAGACCGAGGTTGATCAGTAGCAAAATAATTCCTTCAGAATCAGAAAGCTTTCCCTGAATTGAATATAATTATGTGGAAGTAGCAAGAATTAAATCTGCAGGGACAGTTAGTTGCCTGCAGTTGATGGTTCTGCCCAGCTAGACATATAGAGGTTTATCAGTGGCAACAATAATCCCATCAGAACCAGAAAACTTTCCTTGAATTTAATATAGTTGTGTGAAAGTAGCAAGAACAAAAATGTCATTATAGTGAAAGGGTTAGATTTTTTTTTTTTTTTCCCCTTCTCAATAGAACATTATTATGGCTGGGGATTCTGTTCCTACCACTACTGGGAGCTACATGGGTGCTGGCAGTGCTGTCTGTGTCTGAAGACTTGGAGATCCTGCACTACTTCTTCTCGGTCTTCTCCCTCCTGACGGCCATCTTCATTCTGGTGGGCTACTGCCTCCTCAACAGCCGTGTGCGGGACTCCCTCTACTTCATGTTTCTCACCTGCACTGGCAAAAAAGTTCCCTATCAGGAGTCTGTTAGTGTTACCAGGACTTCAGGGGTTTCAGTAAGTGTTGGGCTTGTTGTCCCATGGACTAAGGAGGCTTACAAGCACCTTTCATGGTAATTTGCACATATTATATCAGAATCTCTCATGTATGGCTATCCTGTGCAATTCTTTTAAAATGGACATAGTTTGCATCAGTACATTTCCAGAGATTTTTAACCTGCTATATGAGGAAATGAAATTATAAAGATGAGGCTTGAGAAGCCCCTTACCATACACAAAGAAAATTATCAAAAAGAGGTGCTAGAAGAACTTTGAAGCTCATGAGAAATGGACTGTGGTACAGTATTGTGACTGAGGTAACTGTGGCAGTTGGATGTTCTTTTAGAAGCAGATGGGATACACTACAGAGGAAGTGATGTTGGATTTGATTGAGGATAGGGCAGTGGCAGATGGAAGTGGGAGTTAGAATCAGTGAATGAGAAGCAGTTGGATTTTGAAAATTTTTTGGCATGCATACAAGGACTCTTTTTATAGGAATGCTAAACCTGTTTGTCGTGTTGTAGTGTTGTCCAAAAAAAAAGTTAGTTAGATATGAAAGTTGAGAGGACAGTGGATCTAAAAGGGAAGAATGGTTCAGGAGGAAAAGTTATGAGTGGAGTGTGGCCCATTCATTGAAGATTATGTACTTTATCCAAGGCTGGAGGAGACTTCCATTGGGGTTATGGATGTTCTGAATGTATTGTTGAGTTTTGCTGCATCAACCATCTTGGGTGGTACAGAAGATAGTTCAGTCGTGAGAGCTAGAAATTATTGAAGGATGTTTCAAGAGTTCTTGCCCTTGTTAACAATGACAGGGCACAAACAGCATAAAAAAAGAAAGTGTTGTACTTCATGTGAAAGGTACAATGCTCTGTGGTAGTGAAATGTGGGCAGGAATTGGAGAAGGTGTTAGCAGATTTCCACTCAGTGAAATGAAGTGGTGAAATGGATGTTTAATCTCACACAGAGGGACAAAATATTGTGTGCAGATTGAAGAGCATGCTTTGGCTTTGGAAATTATTGTTGTGATGTATTAGTGGTAAGATAAGATCATTTGAACAGTGTAGAGAGAATGTGTGAGAGTAACTGGAAGAATTGCTGTACAGACCTGTTTGTGGAAGAGAACCCATGTGAACAAACCAAGGAAAGTGTTGGCCGAGGTCCAGAGGAAGGACCTCAGGATTAGGTGACTTAACCTGAGCAAGACAGAATACCATGCAACTTTGAATGCTGTCATCCGGCGAAAAAGGCCGACCTATGCAAGCATGAAATGTTGTATGTATTAAGCTGTAGGTGGATGAGTGGTGTTTATGGTGTATCAGAAAGACTGTGTAAGGATAGAAGGAAAGATTTGCAGAGAAATATAATAGTTATCCCTCCTTGCCAGATCTACTCATCATGTATATATTTTTAACTTGTACAGCGATCTGCTCTGACATACAATGATGACTTCAACATCCTTCGACGTAACATTGGGATCTCTACAGCCAGCACCACATCACGCTCTACCTGTAAGACCTCCAGCTCCCCTTACAGCCGAGGCGAGTGTGTGGTGGGGACAGGTGGGCGTGTGGCTTCATCCAGCACTCCCAGCAACTATAACTCTAACACTGACCTGAATTCTCAGTCAGTCAAGTCACCCTATGCCTACAATGATTCCACCATGTTTCATAGAAAGAATGGTGAGCTTTTGGTATACAGGATGTTTATATCCTCAAGTGTCATGCTTTTGGCCTTGTTGAAATGTGAAATTGTACTAAGTTGATATCAAACTGATACTGTAGAACTTGTGGTAAAAAATCAAAGTTTATATTTTATTTCCATGGATTCTAACATTATGTACTTGTAAGATGATCCATTGTTTAAAAATACAGGTACTGATCAGACTGTTTTATAGCCAACATCAGTCTACCCTCTTTGCTTCTACCATATTTTGCAAAGTAACTGGTCTTTTCAAGGAGAAAAAAGAAGATGTTCCCTTTTTTTTTTTTTTTTTTTTTTTTTTTTTTTTTTTAAAGAAAAATTGCATATCAGAGTTTCTTTCCTACCTTGTTTCATTTTCGAAGGCTCCAACATGCTTACGTGCATCGGCTTTGGTCATCTAATGGTGACTATCCACACTGCTCGATCTGTGGCAGCCACCCTGTTCAGTCCCTTAACTCTGAGATCACACTTAATGACCTCGTGTCACCTTTTTTTCGATCCACCCCTTGCAACCCCACCCCCAATATTAACACTTCTCACTTTCTGCACCCAATTATCATCCCCCATCCTCTCCATATGCCCGGAGCACCTCAGTCTACCTCTCCTCATCACAACACCAATACACTCCAGTCCCATCCTACCTCTCAACACTTCCATCGTAAACTCAGCCCCCCCAGGCATTGCATGCAGGGACGCACTACACATCCACCTAATCATGGTCATTTCTGTATGTTTGAGCCTGCGAATATCCTCTTCCTTTACTGCCCAGGTCTCTCTACCATACCGTATTACACTCCTAACACATGCTGCATACAAAGATCCCTTAGCACGTAGGGAGAGCCCTCTCAGTGTCAGGAGAGGCAGCTTGCCAGGTATCCCAGTTTATAGTAGAGCTTGTATGTAAAAGTTATGATATTTTGAAACATAACTTTGATATACAGTGGGCACTTAATGTACTGTATAGGTTTGTATACTATGCTATAATGTGAGCAGGATGATTTGAGTGATGCCTTGTGGCAGGTGCAGCTGGCCGAGCATCCAAGCGGCGTGAGAGTGAAAGCGAAAGTGAACTAAGTCTAGACCACCGTTCCCTGGACCTGGCCTCTTCCCACTCTAGTGACGAGGACGATACCACCACACACAACGGCACTCTCAGGGTCACAGAGGCCAAACCAAACCCTCCCCCAGGTGACTTTTATTCTTACGTTCACAAAAGTACTTTTGCTGTCACTAATATTGTACCGGCTGAAAAACAACCATTTTTGAAATAACTGCCCTCTACATTAAATTTATGGGTTTATGGATGTGTGAAAGTTTGAGGAAATGTTATTAGTGCATCATAAAAAGATGGTAAATGGACCAAATATAATTTGGTTTCCACTCTATGACTTGAAGAAGGGTGCAGGATGTACATAATGGTGTTGACCCTTCAATATATGGGACATCCAAATTCTGGACTCTGCTGTGGATTTGCAGCTTAAGTTTTCTGGGAAGATGAGTATCTTCCTGAGAGGATGTCATCAAAACACATGGTTGTAGCTGGTTGTCATTTATTAATGCACTGTTTCTCCATACATGCTAGATGGCACCAGAGAGATTGGACTTGTTCCATGGTCTGGGCAAGACTTGAAAAATACTTAAAAACCAGACAGTGGCCATTCAGGATCCACTCTCAGAAGTAAAATACTATGCTGGAATTTGGTTGAAGTCCATCTCTGGACTTACACAAAGACTTGCACCCCTGAAAGAGTTAGAACATTCACATAGTTTCAAGCAAAATAAATGTGAATAATAAAAATTTTCATACAGATATTTCAGTTAATTAGATAATGCAGCTGCCCTTTGACCACCCTACCCTTTATTTGTTAGGATGAAACTGCATAGGTTAAGAACTTATCTCCTTCTTTCTTAGTTACAAAACGGTTTTTAGTATCACAGTGGTATATGTGCCTGCCTAGTCTTACCCAAGGCAGCAAGGTGCTGACATAGCTGTTGCTGCACCTCCACACACAGTGGTTCTGTACCGGCATGCCCTGATATCCGGTTGTGTTGTGTACCGGTGGGAGTGTTCAGACAGCAAGTGTGCCAGATATCAAAGCAATTTTCCCCATAAGATGCTGAAGAAAAGCCCGAGATGCATTCCAGGCCCAAACCCAAACACTCATATACCTAACTCACTCAGTAGAGATTGACACAGACACACCATAGGTAATGTTATTGTCCTCATAAACAGTACTATTGCTAAAAACTGGGATATCAAACATCATATGTGCAGGAAGGTAAGGTGGTGGGAGGTGTGGTGCAGAATGTGTTGTGGGCAACAGACACAGCGACTATGGAGAGCGCAGTCCAGACAGGCAGCGCGCTAGCGGGGATGAGGAGGGAGACATGCCTGGCAGCACTGACTCAGCAAATGAGAGGAGAAACGAAGGAGAGAAGATAAAAGGGATATGGCACCATGGAGACCTGAGAGACACAGACTACCTCTCTCTCTCTCTCTCTCTCTCTCTCTCTCTCTCTCTCTCTCTCTCTCTCTCTCTCACACACACACACACACACACACAGGCAGTCAAAGGAGGAAGACGTGCGACATCGGTGCTCCGTACCGGACCAACACGGCCAGTGGCATTACCTAAATTAGTATCTTTGAATGAGTCAAGCTCTGTAACAGGTTAGACTAAATGATTTTTCATTATTAAAAAGGAAAAAAATAATACAGAGTGTAAACAAGACTTGTTCAAGAGAAAAAAAAAAGAACCACGAGGGAAAAAAAATGCGCTGAGTCAGCTGGGTTTGTTTATACTACAGCAACACGGGGAAAGTGTACATACTCTGTAAGTACATACTCTGTTCTTTTAGTATTGCAAAATGGATACATACTTCAGTAAACAAATTTGGAAAAGAAAAGGGATAAAAGTAAAAAGCCAAATGATGATTTCTACCAAGAATTGGTAGAAGTGGAGACTCACAATAGACTGGTTGAACGTGTACACAAACTAGAAATGGCATTCAAAAATGAAATTGATGAAATAAAGAAGCAAATGCACTTGCAAAAGGAAGAGATAGAAAAACTAGGAAGGGAGGCCAATAAGAAAGACACAACCATCAGTGAACTAACAGTGGAACTGAGTACGCTTAGGAAGAAAGTGAGTGAAATGGCAAGTACAGTAGTCAATCACAAGAGTGTTATGGAAGAGTTCAAAAATGACACAGAGACAATTAGGCAAGCAAGTAGTCTTATGGACCAGAGCAGTGATATTGAGGAGAAGATAACACAGGTGAATTTAGCTGTGTAAAGCTACAAAAATGATGTAGAAACCACGTATGCTGAAATGGTGAAAGTAAAGACAGACTTAGAAACAAGGGTGGAGGAAAAAAGCATTAAAAAGGAAGTGAAAAGAATCCAAAACAATCCAAAGTTAATCAGAGATTCAGTAGAGATAAACAAGTCTATAGTAATCACTGGTATAGAAGAGGAAGAAGTAAAAAACAAGATCACAAGAGACAAAAAGGAGATGACAAATGTAATGAGCTTATTGAAAGAAGTATCAGAGGAAATCTGTTGTAAAGACATGGAGGAAAAAAGCATTAAAAAGGAAGTGAAAAGAATCCAAAACAATCCAAAGTTAATCAGAGATTCAGTAGAGATAAACAAGTCTATAGTAATCACTGGTATAGAAGAGGAAGAAGTAAAAAACAAGATCACAAGAGACAAAAAGGAGATGACAAATGTAATGAGCTTATTGAAAGAAGTATCAGAGGAAATCTGTTGTAAAGACATAGAGGAACACAAAAGGTTAGGGAAATACGAGAAAAGCAAGACAAGACCTCTAAAGGTGACTTTCCAGAGTGTAAACACTGTGGAAGAGATACTAAAAAATGCAAAGAATCTTATGGAAAAAGAGGAGTTCAAAAATGTATGGATAAAAAGATGCCTAACACAAGAGGAACTGGAATTACTGAAAGAGAAAAGGGAGGAAGCAAAAACAAAAAATGAGGGAAGATCAGAAGAGGAGAAGAAGAAATTTTTTTACAAAGTAATAGGATTGCAGGTACGAAAGTGGTACACAAACAGGATGGAAGAAAAAGGAGGAAGGTAGTAGAACCATGTCATGACAAATATATAAACAAGATGATAAAGTTGATGTACGCAAATGTGGATGGAATGGTATCTAAATTACTAAAGATGAATGATTATGTCAGAGAAAATGAACCACAAATAATATGCCTAACTGAAACAAAATTAACACCAAGGATATCCAATGACATACTAAACTTAGAGGAATACAATATATGGAGAAGAGACAGAAATTTAAGAAAAGAAGGAGGAATTATAATATTAACTAAGAAAAATCTAAAAGTCAAGGAAATAAAACTAGATATACCATCACAAGTAGAACTGATTGCAGTAGAGATCGACACATCTGAAGGTAAAGTAATTGTAGCCAATTTGTACATGCCACCCAGATCAAACACATGGGAAAGAGACGAATATGAGGACCTGGTAGAGAGTACAATTCAGAGTATAAGATCATTACTACATAAAATGGAAGAGAAATCAGAAAGAATTATACTAACTGGGGACTTCAATACAAATATAAATTGGAATACTCTGGATATAAATAGCCAAGAAAGCTGTTGGGACCAAAAGCTCCTGGATCTCAAACAAGAGTTTTTCTTAATGCAACATGTGAGGGAAACCACCAGAAAAAGAGGACTTGATGTACCTTCAGTGCTAGATCTAATATTTACTAGGCAAGAAAATGATATTGACAGTTTAATATATCACCTTCCACTCGGCAAAAGTGATCATGCAGTACTAAATTATAACTTCAGGATAGCATATGACATAGTAAACAGCAATGACAGTTACAAAAAGAGCCTAAACTATAAAAAGGGAAATTATCAAGACCTAAAGAAGTATTTCTTAGAAGCTGATTGGGAAAATGAGCTTAGAGGACAAGATTTAAATGCTGTATATAAAAAATTCTGTGAATTTTATGAAACAGGAGTCCAGAAGTACATCCCACAGCACAAAGAAACAGATAAGAAAATACAGAAATGGTTCAATATAGAATGTAAAAAATCAAAAGAAAGAAGAGATTTGTTGTGGAATAGATACAGAAGACACAATAGTGAAAGGGCGTATAATAACTACAAACAGGCAAGAAATGACTATACAAGAATAAGGAGGGAAGCCCAAAAACAGTTTGAGGAGGATATAATAAATAAAAGTAGTGATCAACCAAAGCTGTTTTACAGCTATATCAGAAGCAAAACCAAAGTAAAAGATGTAATACAATCCATTACGGACAACGGAATCACTTATACACAAGAGAAAGATATTTGTGAAGCACTAAATAAGAATTTCCAATTACTTTTTACAGAAGAAAAAAATTTTGAGAGGGACTATGTGGAACACGCATGTCCACACATACTACCAGATATACAAATAGCAGAAAAAGTAATACAGGAGGAGTTAAGTAGATTAGACAGAGGAAAAGCAAGTGGTCCTGATGAAATTTCATGTTGGGTATTACGTGAATGTGCAAAGGAGTTAAGTAAACCATTATTTTTAATTTTCAAGAAATCCTTGAGTCAAGGTAAACTACCTGATATTTGGAAAAAAGCAAATAATGTACCCTTATTCAAGAAAGGAAATAGACAAAATCCACTCAACTACCGACCAGTATCACTGACCAGTGTTGTAAGCAAGGTACAGCGTATTAGAAAAACTTATAAGAAAAGCTTGGGTAAATCATCTAGAAGAACACAGTATGATAACAGAAAGACAGTTTGGTTTCAGAAAAGGAAAATCATGTGTACCTAATCTGTTGAGCTACTATGACAGAGTAACAAACACAATACAGGAAAGGGAAGGATGGGTGGACAGTATCTATTTATATTTCAAGAAAGCTTTTGACACAGTACCACACCAAAGACTTTTATGGAAACTGTACCATCAAGGAGGAATTAGAGGCAAACTGTTTTGTTGGATGCAAGACTTTCTCATAAAAAGAGAAATGAGGACAGTACTAAGAGGAAACTACTCATCATGGAAAGAAGTGACTAGTGGAGCACCACAGGGTTCAGTGCTGGCACCAATCATGCTTTTAGTGTATATAAATGATATAAACAGTAACACTGGAAATGAGAGTTATCTGAATATGTTTGCAGATGATGCAAAAATACAAAGGAGAATTACTAACACAGACTCTTGTAAAGAGCTACAAGAAGAATTAAATAAACTTCATGAATGGAGTAGTACATGGCAAATGGAATTCAATGTGGACAAGTGTCATGTGATCAAGTTTGGTAAAAGTGGAAAAAGACCTGATTGGGATTATAAGTTAGGAAATAAAACCCTATACACATCAGAAAGAGAGAAAGACCTAGGTGTGATTATCAATAACAGACTATCTCCGGCTGACCACATCAGCGAGAAGGTACGGAACATGTATACACTGCTTGCAAATATGAGAATAGCATTCACATACATAAATGAAGACATGCTAAGAAGGATAATAACATCATTCATTAGACCAACCCTGGAATATGCATCAGTAGTCTGGAGTCCTCATCTTAAAAAGCATATAGACAAGATTGAAAAAGTTCAAAGGGCCGCTACAAGATGGATACCAAGCTTAAGGGACCATAGCTCGAAGAAAGACTAAATAAACTGAATCTACCAACACTACAGGAGAGAAGGAAAAGAGGTGACATGATAATGCTATATAAGTGCATATCAGGAAAGGAGAAAATAGACATAATTGATTACTTAATATATGGAGAAGCATCAGCAAGAGGACACTGCAAAAAACTGCATAAGAGGAGAGGTGATAAAGACGTAAGGAAATTCAGTTTCACAAACAGAGCAATTGATCAATGGAATGCTCTACCGAATGAAATAGTGTGTGCCAAAACAATTCACAAATTTAAGGATATGTACGATAAATATGGTTTAAGACACGGGACAGTACGAGCTTGACTCATTCCTGTAAAGATACAATTAGGTAAGAACAATTAGGTAAGAACACACACACATACACACACACACACACACCACACCACACCACACCACACCACACCACACACACACACACCACACCACACCACACCACACACACACACACCCGCACACACACACACAGTTGAGGCATCAGAGAGACAGCACATCATATCACCTCATTCCGTCCTGGCCACAACTGGCCATATCTAAACACTGTAGTATCTTTATATGAGTCAAACTCTGTGCTTGGTTTAACTAAATGATGTTCTAATATAATAGATCAAGTTTAAGCAAAAGTGTTGCCCAAATAACTGAATGCAGCCAGTTAGTGCAGGAATGCGCTGGTCAAGCTCCCACTTGTATTTGACTACGGTACCACAGGCGAGTAAGGAGATGCATACTTGTAAGTAAAAGTTTTTTTTTTCTTTCTCAGTAATAACACAAGAGGACCACCATATTTAGTAAAGCAAATATGGAAGGAATTAAGAAAAGGGATAAAGGTAGAAAACAGGATGATGATTTCTACCAGAAACTGGTTCAAATGGAAACAAACAACAAATTATCAGAGAGGGTGAACAAATTGGAAAGGGCATTTTGGAGTGAAATGGATGAAATTAAGAAGCAATTGTGCATGCAGAAGGAGGAAAATGAAAAATTAGTAAAGGAATTAAACAAGAAAGATACAACATTAGATGAGCTGTCAGTTGAGGTGAGCTGTCAGTTGAGGTGAGAAGGAAGATTAGTGAAATGGCAGGTACAGTTGTCAACCATGAGAGTATTATGGAGGATTTCAGAAATGATAAAGAGACAGTTAGGCAAGCAAGCAGTCTGATAGACCAAAGCAGTGATATTGAAGATAACCCAAGTGAATGAAGTGATGCAAAGTTACAAAGATGATGTGGAAACTACATATGCTGAAATAGTGAAAATAAAGAAAGACTTAGAAACAAGAGTCAAAGAAAAAAGCATTAGAAAGGAAGTGAAAAAAATAATCCAAAACAACCAACAATTGGTCAAAGATTCAGCAGATATCAACAAATCTATAGTAGTCACTGGTATAACGGAAGAAGAAATAAAAAACAAAATTTCGGGAGACAAAAAGGAGATGGCAAATACTCGTATAATGAGCATATTGAAGGAAATAGCAGAAGAAATCTGTAATAAACACACAGAGGAACACAAAAGACTAAGGAATTATGAGAGAAATAAGTCAAGGCCACTGAAAGTAACCTTCCAGAATGTGAACACTGTGGAGGAAATACTAAAAAATGCAAACAAACTCATGGAAAAAGAGGAAGTTAAGAAAATATGGATAAAAAGATACCTAACTCAAGAGGAATTGGGAATAATAATAATAACAATAATAATAATAATATGACAGGGTGGATAGACAAGGATTGTGGAAAGTGTTAAGAATATATGGAGTAGATGGGAAGTTGTTGAATGCTGTGAAGAGTATGTACGATGGTGCGAAGGCTGCAGTGTGTGTGGATGGTGAACTGAGTGAATTTTTCTCCTTGAAAGTTGGGTTGAAACAGGGATGTGTCATGTCTCCATGGTTGTTCAATCTGTACATGGATGGGGTAATAAAAGAGGTACAAGGTAGGGTAGTGGATGTTGGAGTGGCCCTGGTGAGAGAGGATAGTGTTTGGAAACTCCCTATACTGTTGTTTGCAGATGATACTGTGTTGTTGAGTGAAGACGAAGGGGAGCTACAAGGCTTGGTGGATGAGTTTGGGAGAGTGTGTAAGAAACGGAATCTAAAGGTGATTGTAGGGAAGCGTAAAGTGATGGTCTTTGAGAGAGGTGAAGTCAGTGAATGTACAGCGAGGTTGGATGGTGAGGAATTGGAAAATGTGAGTATGTTTAAGTACTTGGGTAGTGTGATGAGTAAGGATGGAGGTTTGGAGGGTGAAGTGCTTGAAAGGGTACAGCAGGGAAGAAAGGTTGCTGGTTCTTTGAAAGCAGTGATAAGAAACAGGGAAGTGAGCATGGAAGCGAAAAGGTTACTACATGACAGTATTGTGATACCAACTCTAACGTATGGAAGTGAAGCTTGGACGTTGTTGGAAGGACACAAGTCAAGAGTGAGAGCAGTGGAAATGAGTTATTTAAGAGGAGCCTGTGGAGTCACATGGAGAGACAGGCTGACGAATGAGGATATAAAGGAGCGTTGTGGTGTGGATATGGATGTGATAGGAAGCGTTATGAGGAACACACTGAGGTGGTTTGGCCATGTGGAGAGGATGGAGGGTGAAAGACTGACGAAGAGAGTGTATGTGAGTGAGGTGGAAGGGGGAAGAGGGAGGGGGAGGCCGAGGATGAGATGGAGGGATGGGGTGGAGAGGTATATGAGAGAGGGGGGTGTGAGTTGGGAGCAGGGCAGTGAAATCCGGGGGACAGGCTTACTTGGAGGCGATTTGTTTGTGGCCACCCCAAACGGGATTGAGGCATCTGGCAGTAGATAGATAGATAGATAGATAATAATCTGGCCTTTTGTTTCTCAAAAGCACCAGTTCTTCCTTTGGGAATTCACTAGCGCTCAACACACATACATTATTTTTACAGTTACAAGAATATTAAGAGAGAGGAGGGAGGAGGCAAAAACAAAGAACGAGGGAAGATCAGAGGAAGAGAAGAGAACTTTTTTTTTAACAAAGTAATTGGATTGCAGGTACAAAAGTGGTACATAACCAACAGGGAATAAAAACAAGGAAGGTATTAGACTCAAGTTATGGCAAGTATGAACAAGATGATTAGGTTGATGTACTGAAATGTAGTTGGAATGGTATCTAAATTATTAGAGATAGAAGACGATACTAAAGAAAAGGAACCACATATTATTTGCCTAACAGAAACAAAATTAACCCCAAATATATCAAACAATACTCCAGACTTAGAGGAATACAATATATGGAGAAGAGACAGAAATTTAAGAAAGGGATTAGGAATTATAATCTTAACAAACAAAAAAAAAAGTCAAAGAAAGAAAACTAGATATACCCTCACAAGTAAAACTGATTGCACTGGAAATTGAATCTGAAGGGAAATTAATTGTGTCAAATTTATACATGCCACCTAAAACAGATACTTGGGAAAGAGGCAAATATGATGACCTGGCAGAAAGTACAATTCAGAGTTTAAGAACATGACTACATAGAATGGAAGAGAAATCTGAAAGAATTATATTAACTGGAGACTTCAAGTCAAATATAATTTGGAATAATCTAGATGTAAAAACCCATGAGAGGTGGTGGAATCAAAAGCTCCTGAATCTTGTGCAGGAGTTTTTCCTAACAGAGCATGTCAAGGAAAACACCAGAAAAAGAGGACTTGATGTTCCATCAGTACTAAGGCAAGAAAATGAAATTGACAATGCAATGTATCACCCTCCATTCGGCAAAAGCAGCCACACAATATTAATTTGTAACTTCAGGATCGCATATGATATTACCAGTAATGAGAGTTATGAAAAGAGTCTAAACTAGAAAAAAAGGCAACTATCATGACCTGAAGAAGTACGTCTTAGAAACAGATCGGGAAAAGGAACTTAGAGGACAAGATTTAAATATTATACAAAGAAAATTCAGTGATCTTTATGAAATAGAAGTCCAAAATTACATCTTTCAGCACAAAAAAACAGAAATGAAAATAAAGAAATGGTTTAATACAGAATGTAAAAAATCAAAAGAAGAAAGAGATTTGCTGTGGAATTGATCCAGAAGACACAATAGTGAGAGCCCATATAATAACTATAAAGAGGCAAGAAATTATTATACAAAGATAAGGAGAGAGGCTCAGAGACAGTTTGAGAAAGACATTGTAAATAAAAGTAGTGATCAACCTAAATTATTTTACAGCTACATCTGAAGCATAACCAAAGTTAAAGATAAAATACAGTTCATTACAAACGAGGGGATCATTTGAACACAAGAGAAAAATATTTATGAAGCACAAAATAAAACCTTCCAATCAGTTTTTACAAAAGAAAGTAATTTTGAGAGAGATGATTTGGAACATGCATGCCCACACATATTACCAGATATACAAATATCAGAAAAAGAATTACAGGAAGAGTTAAGTAACTTAGACAAAGGAAAAGCAAATAGTTCTCATGAAATTTCATGTTGGGTGCTACATGAATGTGCAGAAGAGTTAAGCAGACTATTGTATTTAACATTCAAGGAATCCTTAGGTCAAGGTAAACTACCTGGTATTTGGAAGAAAGCAAACATTGTTCCCCTATTCAAGAAAGGGAATAGACAGTATCCATTCAACTGCCGACCAGTATCACTGACCATTGTTGTAAGTAAGATACTACAGTAGAAAAGCTGATAAGAAAAGTTTGGGTAACATATCTAGAAGAACTCAGTATGATAACAGAGAGGTAGTTTGATTTTAGAAAGGGAAAATCGCGTGTTACTAATCCATTAAGCTACTATGATAGAATTCCAAAAACATTACAGAAAAGAGAAGGATGGGTGGACAGTATCTATTTAGATTTCAAGAAAGCATTTGACAGAGTAATGCACCAAAGACTTTTATGGAAACTGTACCATCAAGGTGGTATCCAAGGCAATCTGTACTGTTGGATGTAGGATTTTCTCAGAAAAAGGGAAATGAGAACAGTATTAAGGGGAAATTACTCATCATGGAGGGAAGTGATTATTGGAGTTCCACAGGGCTCAGTGCTGGCAGTTTTTAGTATATATAAATGACACAGACAGTAACATTGGAAATGGAAGCTATCTAAATATGTTTGCTGATGATGCAAAAATACAAAGGAAAATTACTAACACAGATTCTTGCAGAGAGCTGCAAGAGGAATTGAATAAGCTTCATGAATGGAGCAATAAATGGCAGATGATATATAATGTGGACAAGTGTCATGTAATCAAGTTTGCTAAAAGTGAGAAAAAAGACCAGATTGGGATTATAAGTCAGGAAGATCAACCCTACACATATCAGAAAGGGAGAAGGACCTAGGAATGATTGTCAGTAACAGATGACCATATTAGTGAGAAGGTATGGAACATGTATACACTGTTTGCAAATATGAGAATAGCATTCACATATATAAATGAAAACATGCTGAGAAAGATAATAACATCATTCATCAGACCAGCCTGGAGTATGCATCAGTAGTCTGGAATCCTCATTTCAAAAAACACATAGATAACATTGAAAAAGTACTAAGGGCAGCAACAAGATGGGTACCAAACTTGAGGGATCTATGCTATGAAGAAAGACTAGAAAAACTGAATTTACCAACACTACAGGAGAGAAGGATTAGAGGAGATATGATTATGCTATATAAATGCACCTCAGGGAAAGAGAAAATAGACATAAATGAATATATAACCCACAGGGGAAGCATCAGCAAGAGGACACTAAAAAACTACATAAAAAGAGAGGTGATAAAGACGTAAGGAAATTCAGTGTCCCAAATAGAGTAATTGATCAGTGGAATGCACAGCCGAATGAAATAGTGTGTGCAAAAACTATTCAGAAATTCAAGGATGTGTATGATAAAAATGGTTTAACACATGGCACAGTACGAGCTCGACTCATTCCTGTAAAGATACAATTAGGTCAGAACAACTAGGTAAGAACACACTTTTGTCTGACTTTTCACTATCTTTACCTTTCCTTCTTCTACATCTTTCACATCTTTCTTCATCTAATACTCTCACAGTTTTTTCCTTTCTCTCGTACATCCTTCACACTCTCCCTCTTTTTCTTCCCCTTCTTTCCCTCCTTCTCCAATCTTCCCTCCCTACATAGTCTTCCTGTCTCACATTTTTCACTCCCTCTTTCCCTCCTGCAATGTCATTTTCTTCCCTCCCTCTGCTTCTCATAGCTTACTATCTTCCCTCCCATCTTCTGTTCACCCTCTTTTTCCATCCCATCCTCCCTATTCTCTCTTTCTTTCTCCATCTGTTTTCTTCTCTCTCTATCACTTTCTTCTTCTCTCCCTACTCCATATTCATTTTCATCCCTCCCTGCTCCCTCTGCTTCTCACACTGTATCATCTCTCCCTCTCTCCCTTTTCTTCTCATGTTTTCTTTCTTTCCCTCCCTCCCTCCCAGTTCTCTCTCCCTTCTCTCTGTTTTCCCCCACTGTTTTCTACTCTTTCTTCACATTCGTCCTCTTACCCTCCCTCTCTCTCCTTTCTATCCCTTTGCTTCTCACACTTCCTCTCTCCCTCCCTGCCTCCTCCTTCTCATATTCTCCTTTTTTCCATCCCTTCCTCCCAATTCTCTCTCTCTCTCTCTCTCTCCCCCTCTGTTTTCTTCTCTTCCCCTCACTTTCTCCCTCTCTCCCTCCCCCATTTTCCTTTTCTTCCTTCCCTTTGTCTTTTTTCACCCCCTCTCCTTCTCACACTTTATGTTCCTTCCCTCCCACTTCTCATATTCTTTCATTCCCTTCCTCCCTAGCCTTTCTATCTCCCTTTGTGTTCTCTCCCCTTCACATTTTCCCACCCTCAGCATTCCTTTTCTTTCCACAGCTGGTTGTGAGGGGTGAGGACGGGGGGAGAAGAAGCAAGGGGATGGAGGGAGGGCAGGGAGAGCCACACACACCACCACATCAGCATTTGGATGTGCACATTTCAAAGCTAGGGAGTGGCAGAGTGTTCAGACTAGCGAAGCAATGGCCGTTCGGATTGTGGGAATGTTCCTCAGTTTCTTTGGTTCGATGTAATAAGTTGTCGGTTATCAATGCACTGGATATCAGGGTATGCCTGTATTTCTCATATCTCACAATTTCCAGGGCAGATATAACTTTCAAAACATTACTGGCATAGATTTAATACTATCAACATACCATTTAGGGGATAAGAAGTCAATATACTAACTCATAATGGGGTCACAAGAATAAAAAGCTCGAGGCTGAAGGACACTGTCCTGTCACAGAGAATGTAAACAGTCAAGCGCTCAGCCACCCCTTAAGGCCCCTTGTGATAATCAGTTAAACTACCTACGACATCTCCTTTTAGTAATGTGGATAAATATCACAAAAGATAATATACATGAGTCTCAAGTATCATTTAACTGAAAAAAATAAATGCTGAATCAAGGTAAAGAATACATAACATCATGACAAAAATGTATAAAAACATGGGATATTACAGTGTAAGGTGTAAAAATATTATTGACATTTATTTTCAACCCGTACAATACCGCATGAGATATATACAGCACAGTACGGTATTATACTGTATTTTAGTGTGAATACTGTATTGTGATGGCTGGTGCCACTTTATGGATATTAACCCCTTCTTTACCGAGCACCATGTCCTGCATCGGCGGCCACCCCCCCCACACCGAGTTGTTATGCAATATTTCTGGTGCAATGTGTGTTGGGGGGTAATTCATCATCGCGTCCAAGCTAATAACTTTGTGTTATTTATTTATTATTATTACTTTTTTTTTTTTTTTTGCTTCAGTCATCAGATAAGCCCCAAAAGATTGTACCAAAAAAATAAATAAATAAATAAAAGGGTATTAATCCCTGAGCTAGAGCTCATTAGATCATATAGCCCTGCTAGGGTTGCAGGAGAGCACTACCTCTCCCAGCACAGCAGCTACTGGGCGGGGCTCGAACTCGCAACCTCATGATTACAAGCCTGACACCCTACCACTGAGCTACCGGGCTCCCCCCCAAAAAAAAATATATATATATATATATATATATATATATATATTACATATTTTTGTTATTTTCATAAGTTTTGTAAAAATATACATACATAAATAACCAATAAGTATTTAGGCGTGAAAACAGTAATATGAACAGTTTACACATGTATTTACTAACCTTGTAATTTATGTTGATTTCTTGCAGTAAATATTAGTTTTTTTGTGGGTGAGAAGGTGACCTATATACAGATGCGCTCCAAGGCAGATGCAACCAGGCAAGGCAAGGCCATATGCGATAAAGAAGAATAAAAGAAGTGAAGAAAAAATGAAGGAAGAGGGGAAAAACTGATGTAAAAGGAAAAGAATATAGATGTAGGAAGTATAAAAGTAAAGAAAAATAAAACGAAGAGAAAAAGAAGGGATAGTAAGAGAAAGATGAGAGAAAGGAATGCGTGGGGGTTACTGGTCATGCCAGGCCTGGTAATGTTCAGCTGAACATAAAGAAACACAAAGAACTCACCTTCAGTTATATCAACCCATCTCCTACCCATGAAACTCCTCTCGCCTTTTGTTGGGTTCTCAATGAAAAATTTATCTGCACATGTGTTTATCCAAGAACAAATGTTTGCACTGTCTCTTTTGTCATAAATAACATGAAACAATCAAACGCACTGTAGAGGTGATTTTCATTTTGATAAATTACTTCCGGATGCACATTCAGAAAAATCTTCCAACACATTCGGCAAATCATTTGGTCTTTTGTCTGAAAAAGGGTCACTGAGTAACCTAAATGTGTGAGGAGTTGAAGAGGTGTCAGAACTCAAGGCAGACACACTCGACACATAACTTTCACTGTCATCTGTGTTCCCACCCTCACTCTCTTCTGGCTCATATAATGGATCATCGTCACCTTTCCTCAGAAAACCACTCATAATCAGATTATCCAGGTCACTGTCTAAATGATGGGGAAAATCCTCCTCCTCATCACTTGACGACGTGTTTCCATATAACGGGGTCTGCGGCAGGGTTTAGCACAGAGCACACATTCCCTCCAAGGCTGCTGGCACACTAAGTCATCATTCACAAATTTACTTGAAAAATAGTTGCAGACTCACAGGGGAGGCTTGAGTGGTGGGGTGGCTGATAATCTGATTGGTGATTGAGAAATAACGTCCTATATGCAGTCTACAATTGGTCGAAACTAATGAGGTTTCATGACATATGTATGACGTAATAATGTTACCATTGTCCGAGAAAAAAGGAGTGTTACCATATAGTCCAACTTCTTCTGTAGCTGAGAACCACGTGGAAGGATTATAAGAGCCATACTGAGGCAGCAGAACCTTGCAGACAACCATAATGTTTGAAAGTACATGTGTACTTCCAAAATTTTCTTGGTACCTCAGTGGCTTTAAGAATGGAAGTACACATGTACTGTCAAATGCATTTCAGTAAAGATGGGGTTGATATAGTAGTTGTCCATAGTGTGTTAGCTATTTCCCTGCACCATTTCAACCCAGAGTGAATGTAACAAAGACCTCCAGATCAGAAGTCCAGTAGTTGACTTTGCACAACACTGACAGACAGAAAACTCAACCATATTTACACAGTCCAAGTCCACATTGAGATTACTGCACATACATATCCCTGCGACACAACTATAATCTATCTCCTGGGTTAGGCTGGACTAAGAAGTCTTTGAGGAGTGGTTGTAAGAAGTTCAGGAAGCTGTTGCCTCTAGTGGTATAGAGAGGGTTTTCCCTCTGTGCTAAGGGATCTTTGAATCTGGCATATTTTAGGAGCGTTTTGCTGAATGGTAGCGAGACCTTGGCAGTAAAGGACGAGGATATTTTTGGGCTCAATCTTACAGAAATGACAGTGATTAGGTGGATGTGCAGTGCATCCTTGAATGCAAGGCCTGGGGGGGCAATCTTTATGATGGAAGATTTGAGAGGAAGAGTGGGACTGGAGAGTATTGGTGCTGTGATGAGGAGGGGGGATGGTTTGGGTATGTGGAGAGGATGGGGGATGACAGTTGGCTGCAGAAAGTGAGAAGTGTGAACATTATAGGTAGGGTTGCAAGAGGCAGACCGAAAAAGACCTGGGTCAGAGTCATAGAGTGTGACCTCAGGGAAAAGAGACTGAATTGCCAGAGGTCAAGTAGCATGGAGAGCCACCATTAGGTGACCAAGGCTGATGCATGCATGTATGTTGGAGCCTTTATCAACAGAACAATATGCATGATGAAACAAAGCAATATGCATGATTGATTAATGCCTTTAGAAACATAAATGTAGACATAAATATAATCCTCATCCTAATTCTCACCTAAATGGTGGGGATAGATGTGATTCATCATCATCATCGTCATCGTCCGGACCTCCACCCTAGGGTGAGGAGTAGCATGTCCAGACTGCCTAAGTCTGCCCAGTCCAGTGGGCCACACTTGCATTCAGTCATCATTCAAGTCCCCAGGAATCCTGGCTCCATCTGATACGCCAAAAACACCACATTCTTTAGCTTCACATAAACATATCCGATATAGTCAGTCTGGACACTCCCACGTTTAAAGGGGTGCCAAATCCCTGATTGTGCACTTCTTCTCACAACATTCATCCAGCCAGCTCGATCTCTTGTCAGTCCCCTAGCCTTATCAACTTGCATACCTCTCTTCCTCACACACTCATCCACCATATCCTTCCACCTTCTTGGTCTACTGCACCTCCTTCCTCCTCCAGATTCACTCAGATATACCTTTTTCACCACTCTGTTATTATCCATTCTCTCCACATGATCATAGCATCTCAGTACACTATTCGATTCTTGTGTCCACTGACTTCCTCACTCCACATCTTTCACAAATCACATTATTTCATATGCTATCCACCCTCTATACTCAGCATACATTCCTCAGCAGTCCCATCTCCACTGCTGTCACTCTTGACTTCTCATTTTCATGCCACATCATAGTCTCACATCCATATGTTAGTTGGCACTAACACTCCTTCATGTAAGTCTCATGCAGCTGCAACACTCAAGCCTCTGTTTCTTATCAAGGCCTTCATAGCACCAGCTACTTTCCTTCCTTGTATCACTCTACTTTCCACTTCTTTTGCACATTTTCCTCTCTTTTCTATCGCTGTACCCAGATATTTGAACTCTCTCACCAATTCCAGTCTGTCCCCATTCACTGTAACATCACACTGGGATTCACCTCCTCTCTCAATAACCATCACTTTAGTCTTTTCTACATTTACTGTCACGGCACAACGTTCACAGACATTAGCAAAACTCAACACTAGTCTACCAAGTTCTTGTGCGGTGTTTCCAAGTAGTACTGCATCATCAGCATACAACAAATTTGAGATATTCCATCCATCACCTTTCATTACCAACACCATCCCTCTCTCCATTACTCATGTTTTTACTTCTCTCATCACCTCATATATATTGAACAACCATGGGGACATCACACAACCTTGTTGCATGCCTACACCAATCGTGAACCATTCACTTAGATCCCCATTTACCCTTACACATGATTCATTACCTTTATAAAATCTCTTAACGGCACCTAGCAGCTTACCATCTATGCTGTACAGTACATGTGCAAAACCTTCCACAATCCTTCTCTGTCTACTTTTTCGTATGCATTTAACAGATCCTTGAATGCCACAAACACCTTATGGCCCCTCTCACAAGCCATCTCCACTATCTGTCTTACCACAGATATTTGGTCCACACATCCTCTACCACTCCTGAAGCCACCCTGTTTATCACTCACTAGGACCTCTGATATTTCCTATACATTCTCTATAATAATTCTTCCATATATCTTTCCTGCTACACTCAGTAAACTTATGCCATGATAATTCTTGCACTGATTTCACTCATCTTTATTTTCATACAGGGGTATAATCACAGCCTTTTTCCACTCTGCTGGCACAGTTTCATTTATCCATGCCTTTTTACATATCTCCAACAAGCACTTCATTCCGCTCTCTCCACTAGCTTTAATCATCTCTGCATACCTCATAAACCCCAGCTGCTTTCCCATTTTTCAGCCGCATCACAGCATTCTTCACCTGTGTGAGTGTGACATTTCCTGGCACTGCATTCCTTCTCTGCACACCCCCAAATCCAATCATGTTTGCAGCCGCTCTGCTCTCTCTATGCGCATTCATCAGGCTTTCAAAATTTTCTTTCCATCTGATCCCTACTTCATCCCCAAGGGTTAATATTCTACCACTTACCTCCTTCACACTTTCACATTTCTTTACACCGTCACTTCTGCATTTCCGCACCTCTTTCCAGAATAACTTCTTATTTTCAGAGTACAGTAATTTACATTCATTTTTCTCCCTGGATCATCATTTACCTCCATCTTTTTCCTCTTCTGTTGTCTCTTTACATGTTTCTTAAGTATATTCAGTTCTTATTTCAATTGAACCCCTGTCCTGTAACCACTCTAGGTACTTCTTCCTCTTTTCCTCCACTGCTTTCTTAACTTCTTCATCCCACCATGCCGTACCTTTCTTCTTTGTTGTTACTCTTGCCACACCACACACTGCTTTCGCATTCATAACTAAGCAGTCCTTATATGCATTCCACAGGCTGTCCACATTCATTTCATTCCAATTCTCTGATTCTAACTCCTCCCCTACTTTGGTCCTGTACTCATCTGCCATTTCTTTGATCCTCAGTTGCTCAATTTTCAGTCTTTCTCCCTGACTGCTCCTCTCTTTCCTGGTCCATCTCATTCCCCTCAGCTTGATCTTGCATACCACAATCATATGATCTGACAGACCTCCAGATTGTCCTCTCACGGCCCTCATATTAGCAACCTTTCCCAGCATCTACCTCTCTACGAGCACATAATCAGTCAGGCTCTTTTCAACACGATCCCTGTTCCCTCTATACCATGTATATTTATGTGTATCTTTATGCTTGAAATACGAGTTACAAATGCACAACCTCCTTTCCTGACACGTATCCATCAGTCACTTCCCATTATCATTTTCTCCTGGTACTCCATTACAACCCATTATGTCATCCTCAGGACCAGTGCCTACTGTTCCATTCATATTGCCCATTACAATCACTTTTATAGGTCCTAGGCATTTCTCCCACTACTTCATCCAGCTCATCCCAAAACCTGTCTTTCTCTCACTTCTGTCATCACATGGTGAATGCGCTACTATCACATCCACTTCACCTTCTCAAACTTGAATGTGACATTCATACATCTCGAACTGACACATTTGTAAGTTCTCATTCCCACTCTACAACACCTCATTCATCAACAGAGAAACTCCTTCCTTGCATTTGCCTCACCCATTCATGCCTGATCTTACACATTTCACACCCTTCCACTCCTCCAATTCACACCCTTTCGTCTTCGTTTCACACAATGCCATCACGGCATGTCTCACACGCTTGAACGCATTCACCATTTCCACCTTCTTGCTTTCCTCATACACACCTCTCACATTCCACATGGCCATACGAATCTGCCCATTTGCTTGGGGCCCTGAGCAGGTACTGAGCCATCCAAGGCTCTCCAAAACATTTGCCATGATTGTGATTTTAGATAGGGGAATCTGGGGGACATTTAACCCGGCCAAAAACCCCGGTTATATGGTTACCACCCAGCATAGTAAATGGTTTCCTGGGTACAGGAAACCATTTGGCTTGCCACCAGTGTAGAGGCTAGATGGCATCCCCATATTAAAAAAAAAATTCTTTGACATGTTGAGTCAGTTAATATATCATCAGCATATTAACACATGAGATGATATGTATATACTCATATATTTTTTTGCCCACAGTTCCACCAAAGCCGTCCAGCTATCTACCTAACATCTATGACCTGGATACAACTGCGGAGGCCCTTCCCACACCCACCCCACCGGGCATGATGGCCAGTCAAGGAAGGGAGGGAGTGACTGGCTCCCCTCTTCTGCACAACATCCGCCCACTTTACGCCACACATTGGTCTTCTCAACTCCCACCAGCTTACCCTGGCATTATCAAAGGTCTGTAGCACTTTGAAAGGTAAAGGTCTTTTTACAGAAGAATGTTTTTTGAAAATGTATATTTTTATTAGTTTTACTGTCAGTACACAACACCCCTGTCATTACATGACAGAGAGGCACAACACACCTAGGCATAAAACAGTCACCAGAGAAACATTATCAAACTACAATAGCATCCTGCTTCCAGACATTCGAACACCAGCAATGAAAAAACAGCAACATACTCACTTCACATGCACGCCAGTACTACACCTTTGTCAGAAAACTTTATTACAAGCTCACCCTCCTGACATCCTCTCATCAGAGTTCATCTGGCTAGGCTTAGAGCAGCACGTCACCCAGCCCTCCTCAGCTAACGGCATAGATCTGGAATGGGTAAAATCACAAAGGACATGTTCCCAGCTTGTAGAATAGTCCCACACAGCATAACACCATAATGGAGCACTGCCCAGCACATGCCACAGTAAGACACAGACACAGCATAAACAGTGCAGGGAACCTATAGAACAACCCCATAGGGGCAGTTGCAAACCTGCAGTTGATGGGTCTGCTCAGTTAGGTGAGACCGGGGTTGAGCAGTGACAACAGCAACAGTTGTGTAATAGATGGTGGTGACCATCATCCACTCATTTGATGCAGTGCTGTGTAGCTCTTTTGTGTCTGCCCTCCTCTCATCCTATTTCTCCCATCCTTCCCTTCACTTTTTATTTTTTAAAGTCTCACTTCAGCTATTTCCTTACACTATATTTACCTAAAGTGAAAGTAGCAAAAACCCATAGTCCAAAAGCCCAGTAGTTGGCCTTGCACAACACTAACAGGCAGGAAACTCAGTAATATGTACACAATCCAAGTCCAGGTTATTACTGCACATACACAGTACAACACAACACAACAATCATCTTTTTCCCGGGGCATGCTAGACTAACAAATCTTGGATGACAGGTGGTGTAAATGAAGAAGAACTGTAGTCAGACCCAGTGCCCTAGGTATAGGTACCCTTGGAAACCATTCAGAATGCTGGATGGTAACCATATAACCAAATGATTGGGTTATGTGGAGCCTACTGTGGTTCCCCTGTTAACTGGGTGGAAAAAATACAAATGTGGTGTCCATTACGGAACCAATCTTTCACATTCTTCCCTGCACCTTGCTGTGACGAGGCACTGTATGTCACAAGGAAGCATCAGTTCACTGCACAGGATTACCCTGCAGGGGCAGTCGCATCCCTGTGGTTGGTGGGTCTGCTCAGCAAGACAGTCTGAGGTTATTGAACAACAACGTACCATAATAAAGCCGTCGCTACGGGAAAGTTTCAAGCAATTCTTGCCTCCAGAAGTGTTGTTTTTACTTGATATACAAACTTCCAGAATTTTTCAAGACGTTTAAGAAAGATTTTAGGCAGTCCCTTCCATCTGAACACAAAAGATTTTCAGCAGTAATTAGGGTCAAATGCATGCCAGTGTTATACAGTATTATTATTATTATTATTATTATTATTATTATTATTATTATTATTGCTGCTGCTGCTGTTGTTGTTGTTGATAATAGTTTTAGTATCATTTAAATGGAGTTTAGTTTCACATGTACTGAATTCTGTTTGCTTTTTCATCTCCAGAGCATAACATGACATCCCCACTGTGGGCAAGTGAACGGCTGTCCACCACCACAGCCTCAGACAATGAGATGCCTGATAAGCCTGACAATTTGCGTGTGGAATCCAGACCTACCCTCTCACGCTATATGGACCAGGTAAGTCATACTGCCTGGTAGATCAGAGTGAAAGCACAGTACAGTAATATGCCTGTTTTGTGCTTGTTTTTGTTGATATGTTAGCTAAACAGTGAAACATCCTAGAACAATGAAACACTAATAAGATCGAAAAGTATCATCTAGCTGCAGACTAGTGCTTTCTCGCCAAATCTACCTCTTTCAAACGGTCACTGCCCCATAGGCACGCTCTCGGGGCTCCCCAGCTGACAGCCAGTTTGGGACCTACTCTCCTGGGACGAAGCACCGCAGCTCACCAGATACACGGAAATTCTCTACCTTGGACTCCAAACGTTATTCACCAGATAACAGAAGGTACTCACCAGACCCATCCCACGTCCCCACTCAGGATTCCAAGCGCTTCTCACCAGACCCCTCCCAGCTACACTCTCACAGTTACTCCCAGCGAATATCCCCAGAAAACTTAGTAGTACGAGCAGAGTCCCGATCTAGCGTGGAGAGTGGAGACAGAAAGCGGTATTCACCACCGAACCCATTCCACCATCACCATCATCACCAGCAAGTTGTCTACACACCTCAGAGCCAAAAGCGATTTCTCCATAACTTAGAAGAAGGTAGTGTGTCCAGAGCTTATAATCTGCATGCAAGTTGCATCACCTGTATTTTGCATATTTACCTAGATTACTTTTCCCAGCTTTGCATTGGGCTTAATATTTACCTTTAGAAAAATAATGTACTGTGCCTACAACTAAGGGCATTACATTCCTATCCACTTTTATATCTGTTCTTACCTGTTTTTACCATTGATTGATTGAAATATTTCATTCAAGCATTTGATTGTACATTATCATAAATGTTAAAACGCTCAGATAAAGTAGGATTACAATATATATATATATATATATATATATATATATATATATATTTTTTTATTTATATTTATATACACACACACACACATTGGATCGTTTGTGTCCAGCATATAATTAGAGTCATAACCATTGTTGCTCCTGATTCATGGTGTTTTACTGTACAGTATACAGTAGTGTACTGTGTATCTAGCAGAAAGAATGATATAGCACACCATGAAATTTGGTACTGTAATTTGATTTCTCTACATATTCAGAGAGTACCATGTCAAAATTGTTAAATCCTAACACCATCTGACAGTAGAATAGAACTACAGTAAAATAAAAATGGTAAAATCCGAAAACATTTCTGTGTCCATGGGTGGGGTGGGTGTGATGCTGTCTCTGTGCTCACCAACTTCACCCACCAACAGACCCGAGTCCTGAGGCTCTGCCAGCACCCATGGTTGGGGGTGACCAAATGATGGAAGTAAACAACCTCAACATCTCCCCCTCTGAGCTCCCTCCACCTTCGCCTCCTCCTTCCCTTCCTGCCTCTCTGGTGGCCACCCACAAGATCTCCGCTATTACCCTTGGGATCTCTGACTCTGAGTAAGATTGCTGGTGTTGGTAGATTAGGTGCAGTCGAGCTACTTTCAATTCACCTATGGTGATTACAGTGAATAAACACGTTACAGTTAATAAAAAATAACATAAGGTATTAAAAATGTAGGAATGGTATATTTTCAGACAGAATTTATTACCTTTGAAAAATTAAAAAAAAAATGTCATTCATTATCAAGACATTCTTTTGCATTTATAATTAAAATATATTTTGTCTTCCTTGCCATCCATAGGGATAATTAAGGTAAATTTGGTAAGGAAAATATCATATATATCGAAGGTTATCTCATCTAAAGTTATACATTTTTTATTGCTATATGATCTTGCTTGAGCACATTTTGTATATCATTTAAATGAGTAAGCCTTTCGATATCAGACGCATAGAAAATGTAAAAATCTTAGTAAACAAAAATAAGATACCTTGTAGACCAGAAAAATAATACCACCAAAATTCTTTAGTTTTGCATAATGGAGCTTAAGCGCTCATCAGATACTTTGCTGGGGGTGGGGGGGGTAACAGGTTTAGCTGTAGTTACCTTTGTTTTGTGTTCAGAGGCTCAGTGCTTACAGTACTTAGTTATCCAAGAATAGCATTAGGAATTCCAGCATTCTTTTAGAGCCATACTGTCTGCTGCTTCTGTACTTATATCTTTCTAAAAGCATGATTTAGCCACATCACTTGCAAATGCGCTTCACAGTCATACCTTATCCCATTGTTATTTTTTTGCAAAGCACTTATATTGGTACCTGAATACTGTCATGCATTATTCTCATTTAGTTACCATAACTGAGTTATTTATGAACTATATAAAGATTACTGAGTTGATATACCATTCTGAAGCTTGTGTTGCCTTCCAGTAGAGACAGTACAGAAACCACCGTCTGACACTCGCACCAGGGCAGGTTCCAGGCAAGGTCAGAATGAGTGACAGCTTCATGGATTGTAAAATGCTGCCCCAGTGAACCGAGAGGTGATTGTCACCAATGCCCCAGTCCAAGAAAAGAGTGTGAGCAAGTTTCTGCATAAATATGTGCCATGTTCCAGAACCTTGAATTTGGACAATATTTCTGAGGAAAGGACACAGTGGAGACAGGTGTTGCCTTTTTTTTCCTTCCCCCCTAGACTGTGTATTGTGTTTCAAAGATATCGACTGAAAATATAATAAAATCCTTAAGCTGCAGTGTAATAGAAAGCTTAACACTGAATTCACATGAACCATGAACAGTTATACAGTTTTAGTTCATCTGAATGGCAGTGATGGTACATGTTACAGCATACTGTACTGCAAAGTCTGAAATGAAATTATCAGCTGTATTTTTGGCATGGTGGTATCCATGAAACTTGGACACCCAGCATATGTTGTGGTGGTCACGAGTGGACATCAAAGATGTGACCACAGTGCAACATTAGCAAGTCTGATTGTGAATATGAAGTTTCATTGTTCAGTACATTATTCAGAGACATTTAAATATTCCTTGAGAAAAAAGAGTTAGCAAAAATTTCAATGAATGTAGCTAAGTATCATGTAAAATTGCTCTGCACCAAGAAAGACACATCTAGAAGATTTGTAGTTCAAGGGGAATAGATTTGTAGTTCAAGGGGAATATTTTGACCGTAATTCACTGCATCAGCTATACACTATCTGCAAGTTGGGAATTTCTGATTGTTAGGTAATTATCAATGACTTTAAGATGCAGTTAATGGTAAACTGTCACGTCTACACCCTGACTTAAAACTGTGTTACTTCTTGTGTAAATCTGATCAGAAACATTCAACATGTACCATACCTTAAACTGAACATATTTTGTAATATGTTACATATGTTACAATTTTGTAAATTTATATGTATATAAAGCTGCATTTGTTATTTATGAAATCAAGCTGTGTTATAGCCTCATTCCATATGCTTGTGATGTTACAGTTCTGAAGTATAAGAGATACCGAGTTTTTCATGTTAAAGTAGATGTTGATCTCACTTGTGGCCATATGTTCATGGATGCTTGTAGTGTAAGTGGTATGCTTCACACAGTCCCACCATTTGTCATCACTCCAGTGAAGGGTCTCATATTGAGAGAATTTACTTGTGCAATATTGTCTGATGTGGTATGGACAGTTTTAAAAGGCAAGGGTAGAGCAGTGATGTGTAAACAGTTTATTTTATTGTATGAAGAGTTCCCGATTTTAAAATGTTTTGATGCCACAATCACTACATACATGCCAAGTCAGAATACTGATGCTCTAAAGTCACTGAATTTGAAGCATAATGGGGCTTTCCCTATGTTAGAATGATGATGAGTGTAGGAGTGACCCTTGTGTTTTGGCAAGCTGCTGTCTAGTTGAATGTTGTATTATATTTTTTCCAGTACAAAAAATATTTTTATGTACATATAAATGTAAATATATTAAACCCAAATGCCGAAACCTACCATGTTTATTGTGATCCTGTTCATCCATCCATCCATCATCTAATCCTATGTTGCCCCATGAGGAGCGTAGGAGCCCGGGGCTAGGAAAGTTGGTCCTGGCATTTAAGATGAGTGATCCTGTTTCACAAACAAAATCATAAGATCCATAGGGGCAGATGTATTAACGTTTCTTCTTAAGGTCACCATAAGGGTGCCACCGCTACAGTCCCCATACAAAGGTTGGCTTTTTCCTATGTGCTAACATTTCTCCCAGCATCTTAGGGTGGCAATAAGCTAAGTGTAAGGAGGGAACTCACATGTTTGGGGGAAATTTTCCCCACTCAGCTGAGGATCTCTTTGGCCACTCATGATGCAGGTTACATCTCTCCTTAAAAGCTTCAGCCAGTTATTGTGTACCTGACCTGATAAACTAAATTTATGTAGTCCAACCTAACTTCAACCTAGGCCAGAGGTTCTCAAGCTATTCTTGGTCATTTCCCACTTTTTCCAGAAAAATCTCCGATGATTCCCCCTTAACTCCGAAGGCGGGGGTGGGGGTGGGGGGAATTTCATCCTCCCCCCCTCTGGGAGATATTTTAAATATCTCATATCTATCAATTGCCAGATACCTTAATCCCGTAAGGGGTGGCCACAATCGCCTCCATGTCACCGTCCCCTGACATTTCACTGCCTTGCTCCAAGATTGCACCCCCCTCTCTCATTTACCTCACAATTCCATTGCCACCTCACTCACATACACTCTTCTTGTTAGTCTTTTGCTCTTCATCCTGCACACATGTCCAAACCACCTCAGTGTATTTCTCCTTAATGCTCTATCACATCTACATCCACACTACAATGCTGCTTCGCATCCTTATTTGTCAGTCTGTCTCTCCATGTAACTCCACATGCTCCTCTCAAATAACTCATTTCCACTGCTCTCACTCTGGACTTGTGTCTTTCCAACAAGGTCCAAGCTTCACTTCCATATAGCAGAGCTGGTATCACAATACTGTCATGCAGCAACTTTTTTACTTCCATGCTCACTTCCCTGCTTCTTGGCACTGATTTCAAAGAACCAGCAACCTTTCTTCCTTGTTGCCATTTCAAGCACTTCACCCACCCAACATACGGTACTTCCTTTCTCATCACACTACCCATTTCCTTTAATAGAAAACTCTTAGTTCATCATCCACCCGCACTGCAGTCTTCTATCTATCTATAGCCCGACGCCCTAATCCCGCAAAGGGTGGCCGCAGACAAAACGCCTCCAAGTCGCTCTGTCATCCACCATTTGACTATCCTCCCCCCAACTCACCCCCCCCTCCCTCATATACCTCTCAACTCCATCCCTCCACCTCATCCTCAGTCTACCTCTCCCTCTCCCTCCCTCCACCTCACCTACATACACCCTCTTAGTCAGTCTTTCATTCTCCATTCTCTTCACATGTCCAAACCACCTCAGTGTATTTCTCCTAATCTTCTCAACCACATCCACATCCACCCCACAGCGTTCCTTCACTTCTTCATTCATCAACCTGTCCCTCCACGTCACTCCACATGCTCCTCTCAATAACTCATTTCCACTGCTCTCACTCTTGACTTGTTCCCCTCTTGCAAGGTCCATGCCTCGCTTCCATACGTCAGGGTAGGGATCACAATACTATCATGCAGTGACTTCTTAACTTCCATACTCACCTCTCTATTTCTCATCACTGCTTTCAGTGTACCAATGACCTTCCTTCCCTGCTGTACCCTTTCATGTACTTCATCCCCCAAAGTTCCATCCTTACTCATCACACTACCCAAGTACTTGAATGCACTCACACTCTCCATATCCTCACCATCCAACCTCACTGCACACTCTGTGACTTCATTCCTCTCAAACACCATAACTTTACTTTTGTTTTCATTAACTTTCAGATTCCTCCTCCTACACACTGTCCCAAATTCATTCACCAAACCTTGCAACTCCCATTCATCTTCACTCAACAGTACTGTATCATCAGCAAACAGCAACACTGGAAGCTTCCAAATCTCACCCTCATTCATTAGAGCCACCCCCACATCCACTGCCCTACCCTGCACCTCCTTTACAACCCCATCCATGTATATATTAAACAGCCATGGAGACATCACACAACCCTGTTTCAGTCCCACATTGAGATCAAAGAACTCACTCAGCTCACCATCCACTCTCACCGTAACCCTAGATCCCTCGTACATACTCTTCACAGCACTCAACAATTTCCCCTCCACTCCATATATTCTTAATACCTTCCACATACCTTGCCTATCTATTCTGTCATAAGCTTTCTCCAAGTCCATGAAGGCAGCATACACTTTCCTTCCCTTCTCTAGATACTTCTCCACTAAACATCTTAGAACAAATATCTGATCTACACACCCTTTTCCATTCCTAAATCCCCCTTGTTCTTCTCCAACTAGCTCCTCTGTCATATGCCTAACCCTATCAATGAGTATTCTACCATATATTTTACCAGTCACACTAAGTAGGCAAATACCCCTATGGTTACCACATGCTTCTCTCTCTCCTTTTCCTTTGTATAAAGGAACAATTATACCTGATTTCCAGTCCTCTGGAACCTTCCCTCTTCTCAAGCCAATCTACACAACTTCCATATCCACTCCACAACAATCTCACCCCCATACCTAAGCATTTCACCACACACTCCATCAATTCCTGGGGCCTTTCCTAACTTAATATTCTTTATCGCTTCCACTACTTCCGCCCTACTGATCTCTTCCTCCCTCCTCTCATCTCTTCTTCTCCCAGCCATTCTCCAACCACTTATACTCGCACTGCTCTCACTCTCCACATTCAACAAATCCTCAAAGTGCTCCTTCCATCTCCTCAGTTTCTCTCTCTTCTCCACCAACAATCTATTATTCCTATCTTTCACTCCCCTACTATTTCCCCTTTCACATTGCCTTACTTTCTTTACCTCCTTCCAAAACAATTTCTTACTCTCCCTCCATTTCACACTCAGATACCTCCCAAACTCCTCATCCACTTTCTTTTTACTCTCCTTCACCAGTCTCTTAATCTCCCTTCTCCTGCTCACATATACCTCTCTCTTCTCTATCTCATCTTCTCCCCTACCTCTACCCGCTAACCATTCACTATATGCCTTCTTCTTGTTCCACAGCTCGTTTCACCTCATCATTCCACCATGCTGTCCCTTGCACACTCTTGCATCTCCTCCTCACTCCACAAACCGCCTCACACGCTGCGCCTATCTTTTCCGTGAATGTCTTACATACGTCTTCCACCCCTTCCATTTGCTCTAGCTCATACCTTCCCAGTCTTTCTTCCACTATGCTCTTATACTCTGTCATTTTCTCACTATCTTTCAATTTCTCCACTCTTCTCACAGGAGTTGCTTCCTCCTGTCTTCCCCTTCGTCTCCTCAACCACTTTCTTTGCAGCTCTACCTTGGCCATCACTAAGTGATGGTCCGAGACTCCATTCCCCCACCCTCTCCACACTCTTGCACCCAACACTTGTCTTCTCATTTGCTCATCCACACACACATAGTCTATCATTGCCTTTCATTCAACAACTTCACTATCCATCCTCCTCATTACTCTCCATGTATACTGGTGCAGTCTTAGCCCCCTCATATATACTCCTCACGGCATTTGGCAACTTCCCATTTACCCCCACATATTCTTAATATTTTCCACATTCCTTGTTGATCCACCATGTCATATGCTTTCTCCAAATCCATGAAGGCTGTATACAACTTCCTTCTCTCAAAATTTTTCCACAAAAGACCTAAGGATCAATAACTATCTATCTATCTATTGCCAGACGCCATAAGCTCTTAAGAGGTGGCCATTTGACTTTGAGTTATTGGTTTTATGGGGAGGGGCACTAACCCTCCACCAACCCACTTGTTGACACGTAGGGAGCACGTATGGGTTGGTTATATGGTTACCACCCAGCGTTGTAAATGGTTTCTTGGCTTACAGGAAACCATTTGGCTTGTCACTCAATGTAAAGCCACCTGTAATGGAAAGAAGAGCAATAAGAAGTGACAGGAAAGATGGGAGATATAGGAAGGGAGGAGGGCAGGCAAAGAAAAAGAATGATAAAGGATAAGGAAGATGTCGGCAGCACTACATCAATCAATATCTGATCTACACAACCAATTCCCATCCTAAAGCTTCCCTGTTCTTCTCCAACTAATCCCTCTGTTGGGTCCCTATCTCTGTCAATAAGTATCCTACCATATACTTTTCCTATTACACTAAGAAGACAATGTCCCTCTGATCACATACCTTTTTTTCTCCTTTTCCCTTGTATTCTCTTATTTTAAATAATTTTAAAGTTACTTTTAAAATGTAACGACATAAAATTTAATGGTATTTTGGAGATTTTTTAATGTTCTGGGAATAAAAATTTTGAACTATGTAGCATGACAATTATTTGTGTACCAAAATTTTTTCCTTACTCTTGAAAGGCAAAATTAAAAGCCAAAAAGCTTTTGACCCTAAATCAAATATATCCATCATATAAAGGGCTTTTTTTTGGCGATTTTGGCTTTTTTTTTTTTTTTTTTTAATCCCCGTTATCATTTTCCTATCAAGTGCCGATTAGGTAATTCCAAGGTAATTCGTCGCACCGAAGATTAACTGCGTAATGCGTATAAGCAGAAGGATTAATTGTAAGGAAAAGGTCAAGTACAGTATAGTATGTTGTAACCACAAGCTGCTTTAGGTCATTAACCCTTTAACCGCGGGTATTGTTTTGGTCTGACTGTCCTCTCCCGCGGGGGTTGCAGCCAAATGTAAACAAACCTTTAAACCTTAATAACTCTGCACAGAATAAAGCTAGAGAAAAAAATAAGGTACCATTAGAAAGTACTAACCTTCAGCTTTCCATTGATGTAGGTTTCATGACTTTGTTGACTTTCACAGGACGGGGAGAGCCGTTAGAAGTGAGGGGTGTGAAATAACTATTTTACGCCCCACACACCAGTACCAAATGCCAACCACTCTCTCATAATAGTAATATAAACATATATGAACACTGTACATACGATAAACACCCACTCTGTGTTCACTGAGGTAGGTAAAAGGCACTTCCCTGCGGCTGCGCCCGCTCTTCACTGTGGCTGCGCCTCACTTCACTGCGGCGGCACCCGCTCACTGACGTTTCATGGGATCTTTTCATTATTTCTAACTTCTAATATTATTTTACATATAATTTGGGCAATATACATTATATTTACACTGCACTTATTACTATATTGCGTCACTGGCGCATCACAGAATTACACAAGTGCCGCAGAATTACACAAGTGCCGCAGATTCTCTTATTACAATATCACATTATACTGGCCAATATTTACATTTTTTTCTAGGCAAAATATCCCTTATTACTACATTATCCATTATACAATTATTGGCAAAGCACGTCACTGTCGCATCACTATATATCAGTCACTTTCAGTATTTACTCAGAGAGTGGTACTCGGCAAAGCACGGAGTTACACATAGAGCGACTTGGCATTCCAGGCACTGGTGTGTGCTCATTTTTCTCGTCCGAGGCCTCCGTGTGGTGTTATGACATACTCTGCAGCGGCCCTGTGACATCCTGCCGCCTGCTGTAAGAGGCAATTTCACAAGCTGGTGCCGGCTCATGTAATTGCGGCACTCAAGACGGTCAGGTTGTGTGTCAGAGTGTCGCCTCGGGATCAATGTCGTCACCTGACCAAATCGTGCAAGTAGCTGCTGCACGACAGTCTTGGAAAACTGTCTCAGTGATGGTTGCCTTATGCCCCCAACTTGTGTCTTGTAGAGAATGAAGGGGTTGAGCATGCACATATCGAGCATGTGCAGGCAAGCCTTCCTGTACCATCAGGTGTTTCTCCTGAGACAGTCGATTTCGCCAGTCATCATATCAGACTTATCAACAAGTCTCATATTGACACTGTAATCAATGACGGCATCAGGCTTCATGATTGGCTCTCCCGTCCTGTAGCTGACCTTCCCAGTTCTCTGCAATTCCTCCTTGTGGATGGTGCTGATCATATTCACGACCGTCTTGTCATGCCACCTGATCGCCAGAAGCTTGTCTGACTTCTTCAGGTGAACATCTCCCTTGGATGATGATGATGCTTCGGGGAAACTTGGCCACTCTTTCCTATAGCTCCGTACAGTGCCAACAGTGCCAATGCCGTGTTCAGCCAGGTACGAAGGGTGATCAGAAAGTAATGACAGTTCGTGCTATAACATGAAAACCTTGAATGATGGGAGGTAGGGGAGCAAGGAGAGTGCAGAGTTGCCTGTCCTTACGAGTTTGAACTTATCGCCATATGCCTGACTTTTCTTGTTTTATTGTTGTGAGTGAATGCTTCACTCCTGTTTTTGCTCTCTGGCCAGAAACATGGATTACTCGAAAGAAGGCTGCAGGTTCTACATTTTTACGAGGTGGAAACTGGGAAAGAAAGCAACAGAGATTCGAGGGGAATTATTACAAGTTTATCCAGACACTACTCCTTCCCTGGAAACTGTTTCCCGCTGGATTCGTGCTTTCACAGCAGGAAAAACTGAACTGAAAGATGAACAACGCTCTGGACGCCCGCGGACATCCGTGACCGAAGCAACAACTGTCCGTGCACGGTCCATCATTGACGAGGATCCAACTGTAACTCTTAGGTTCTTAGCCTTGGAGCTTGATATCAGTTATGGGAGTGCATATGACATCGTGCATGAACAATTACACCTGAGGAAGAAGTGTTGTCGATGGATACCCCATTTGTTGACTGATGAGCAAAAGGCTGAACGGGTGAGGATTTGTCGTGTCTGGCTTGCTGAATTTGAACCAAATGGTCCAAAACGGTTCTCAGATGTTGCTACTGGAGATTAGTCGGATTTCATTTTTCACAACCCGTGACAAGCAGTCAAACATGGTGTGGTTGGGCGATGAAGACCCTCGACCTCAGATTTTGAAGGAAGGATTTCGCAGTCGGACGCGCCTTTTCGCCATCTTTTTCAATTCTGAAGGACCAATATGCGTGGATGTGATGCCTGAAAAGTCCACTATCACAGCCCAATACTACACAGACCAGGTCCTTCCACAAGTCTTGGAACACAAGGCCAACACCGCACCAACCCGCCGTCGGTCTCGCCTTTTGCTGCACCACGACAATGCTGCACCCCACAAAGCTCGCCTCACTATGCAGTACCTGGAACAACAAGGTATAATTCTGCTCCCCCACCCACCCTACTCCCCTGACCTGGCTCCCTGTGACTTTTGGTTGTTTCCAAAAATTAAATCTGCCATCGCTGGGAAGCAATTTCATCGCATCCAAGACTTGGCACGGACCGTCAATTCAGAACTCCGAAGTATACCGTCTTCAGAGTACCACGCTTGCTTCATGAAGTGGAGAAAGAGAACGGAACGCTGCATAGAGGTTGGAGGGGAGTACTTTGAAGGAATGTGAGTCATAGTTTGATAGTTCTTCATGCTAATAAAAGTTTATGGACTCACTGTCATTTCTTTCTAATCACCCCTCGTATTTGGAGAGTTTTGGTGCTGTGTAGTAATTGTCTGTGTACAGCACATGATTACCACCAAAATACCTCTCCATCAGCACTTTTACAGCGGAGCCAGAGAAGCCAAGGGGGTCTTTCCTGTTCACGTCCATTGTACTAGCCGAGTAGATGACAAAATCCAGGATATACCCCGTCTCACAGTCACACAGCACTAAGAACTTTATCCCAAAGCGGTGGCGTTTGCTGGGGATGTACTGCATGAATTTGAGACGTCCTCTGAACAATACCAGGGATTCGTCTATGACGACTTTCTGCATAGGCCGGAAAAATCGCATAAATCGATCCCTAATCCTGTTGAGAAAATCCCTCACTTTCCACAAAGGGTCAGTTTGGGATGGGTTTGCATTGTCAGCGAAGTGCAGGTATCCAAGCAGCTGTCGGAACCGATCCCGTGACATATACTTCCCGAATATTGGGATAGTAGTACTGTCATCCACGAGCCAGTACTTCTCCAACTCATGTCTCTTTATATGGGGCATCAGAAACATTAGTGCAAAAAAAACATACAGCTCTCTGATTCCGACAGGCAACCACGACACTTGCTTTGGTGAGCCAATAGGTCCCAGCCCTTCTGCTGCACACTGAGCTGCATACCTATTGGTCTCATCGCTGACATGCTGCACGATTTCATCATCCATGAAGGCCAGGAAGTAGTCAACAAAGTCATCTGCGTTGCATGGAAAGGCAGGCCGTATTCCAGCATTTGTCATATCAAACGGCGGATTGTGTGGCTGAAAATCTGCACCGTCAGACCAAACAAATGCATCCACCTTCCCTGTGCCTGGTTCAGTGGAAGTGGCAGGTTGCATTGCACTCGTTTCCCCGTGAGAAGGAGCTGAGGCAGGAGGCGAGCGGGAGGGGGGTGAGGCAGGAGGCAACGGGGAGGGGGGTGAGTGCAGGGGCGGTGAGTGGGGGGGTGGCGAGGGTGAGGGAGCTGAGCGGGGGGCAGGCGGGGGGGTTTCTGACCTGGTGCGTGGTGAAACTTGACCCTTTCTACCCCGCTTATCACCTCGCTTATCGCCCAGCTTTGCCCTCCAACTGCCACGCATCCCCTTTGTTCTAGGCCTGCCTGCCCTGCCTGCACTGCCTGCCTTCCCTCGCTTTGCAGGCTCTGGGAATTCTTATTCCTCAGATGATGTAGACTGAGGAGAGAGCACGGCAGATGATGATGATGATGTGAGGGCAATAGGGCTAGGGGAACGGGAAATTGATGGGAAATGCTTACTAGGGCCTGGTGTGGGAGACGTAAGTCTGCGCTTCACTCCCTTCCCACGTGCAATACCAGATTTGCCCATAGGAGCCTTCCCTTTCCCAGAGTAAGTTGGGGGTGGTGGGGGGGAAACAACATGATCACTTTCATCCCTGTCACTATCAATGGAAAATGGTTCACCACCAATCACTGCCAAATCGTCACTGCTTGCTGTGAGTGTGTCACTTTCACTGCCACAATCAAGAGTAGTACTTACTGTTTTGTCCAGCTCAGTTCTAATTTCAGGAGTGCTCAACCCCTTCTGCCTCGCCGTCGGCAGTTCCTTCACCGGTGTAGAGGTAGAAGGAACACTAACACTAATCACTTTCGAGGAGGAAGCGAGCGACGATGAGTCGGGACGGAGCGCCATTCTCACGCACAGAGCTGGACAGATACTGACTGATGCGGGTCAGGGCAGGGGTGGGGGGGGGGGCCCCCTCGGGGTTGGAGGAGGGAGGTGTGGGATGGCTGGCGTGAAAGAACTCGACAGCTACTCTTGCGTGAGACACTTTGCGCGCAGGAAAAACGTGCGGTGTTCAAAATATTCACGATCATTCCAGAATGACACCCGCAGTTTGGTCCAGTTTTGTCAATGTCATTCTGGAATGACACCCGCAGTTAAAGGGTTAAGGATAGAAATGATGTAGGCTTGTTTTGCTGACCAGCGAAAGGAAAGGATAGCCAAAGATGGTTGTGAACACTGAAACAACCTAGAACTGAGATTTCAGAGAAAGGAGAAACTGATGTGTTCCGTCTTAGAAGTCAGTAGAATTATAGGATAAGTACACAGTACAGGTGAATGTAGGGAAGAACAAAGTGATGGTCTTTGAGAGAGGTGAAGTCAGTGAATGTACAGCGAGGTTGGATGGTGGGAAAATGTGAGTATGTTTAAGTACTTGGGTAGTGTGATGAGTAAGGATGGAAGTTTGGAGGGTGAAGTGCTTGAAAGGGTACAGGAGGGAAGAAAGGTTGCTGGTTCCTTGAAAGCAGTGATAAGAAACAGGGAAGTGAGCATGGAAGTGAAAAAGTTACTACGTGACAGTATTGTGATACCAACTCTAACGTATGGAAGTGAAGCTTGGACGTTGTTGGAAGGACACAAGTCAAGAGTAAGAGCAGTGGAAATGGGTTATTTAAGAGGAGCCTGTGGAGTCACATGGAGGGACATGCTGACAAATAAGGATATAAAGGTGCGTTGTGGTGTGGATGTGATGGGAAGCGTTAGGAGGAATACACTGACATGGTTTGGATGGAGGGTGAAAGACTAACGAAGAGAGTGTATGTGAGTGAGGTGGAGGGGTGGAGAGGGAGGGGGAGGCCGAGGATGAGATGGAGGGATGGGGTGGAGAGGTTTATGAGAGGGGGGTGTGAGTTGGGAGTGGAGCAGTGAAATGGTGGGGGACAGGGGGACGTGGAGGCGATTTGTTTGTGGCCACCCCGAACGGGATTGAGGCGTCTGGCAATAGATAGATAGACAGATATATTCCATCAATGACAAGATGAAACCAGAGAGTGGAGAATGCAGAAGACAAGTTCTGGAACAAAAAGGCAAAATATGTTGTAGCATATACATACCAAACAGCCACCATTGGCACTGAAGTGAATGTAGAGAAGTAGAAAGGTACAGAGAAGAGTTTATCACTCGTTACAAACAGCTGTCTCGGTGAAGAAAAGGTGAAGTTTAGACGATAGGAAGTGTTCAACAAAGAGAAAATTAGAGGAAAGGCCACGACTGTTGAAGAAATGAAGAAAGTTAGACAGTGGTTCCACGTAGTGACCCTATAGAAAGAGAAACTAGACAGCCAACACTCCAACATTCTCTGCTGTTCGCTGACTGGTCGGCCTACATGGCGCCATTTTTGTGCAAGCGCCTCATTGTCCGAGTGCTGGCTGACTCCATATTCGTCTAAAAATACATCTCATCACCTACTGTGATACACGATATTGGTTGACAATATAAAATGCCACTTTAATTATAGTATAGTTTGTTAATTTGGGCTGCTATAAGATTTTCGTTTTAATATTTATCTTTACATATGGATTTTACTTCAAAGCACACGTAAATACAGAAACAATGGGCGATTTGTAATGTTGACAAACCAGATTGTTGGTAGCAGCAAAATAGACATTTTCCAGTGACTTTACAGAAATCACTTTGTTTTGTTTACAACGATATTGGACGGCAAACTCCTCGCAGTAGTGGCTGTCTAGACAGGGTTGTTAGAGATGGAAATGTCAGATATATGCAGAAATTTGGATCAACGCCACGAAGATATGTACAGGAACAATATACAGTGTTTCGGGCTGGATCCTTATACATTATATCTAGTGAGAAGTTCACCAGTTTCAAGGATTGGGGACCTAAACCAGATCTCAGATCTGGAGAGCTCTGTCACTATTTGGTGAACACCCTGTCGAAGTTCACCGGGGCATCCCTCAAGGTAAACTGAGATCCACATTCTTTATGTGTAATATAGCTAGCTGCAATTGACATACAGTACATGTATAAATTGACCAGATTTACTGGAGCTAAAAGCAGCACACAGTCACGTGTGTATGTGTGTTCTTACCTAATTGTATCTTTACAGGAATGAGTCAAGCTTGTACTGTCCCGTGTCTTAAACCATGTTTATCCTACATATCCTTAAATTTGTGAATTGTTTTGGCACACACTATTTCATTCGGTAGTGCATTCCATTGATCAATTGCTCTGTTTGGGAAACTGAATTTCCTTACGTCTTTATCACCTCTCTTCTTATGCAGTTTTTTGCAGTGTCCTCTTGCTGATGCTTCTCCATATGTTAAGTAATCATTTATGTCTATCTTCTCCTTTCCTGATATGCACTTATATAGCATTATCATGTCACCTCTTTTCCTTCTCTCCTATAGTGTTGGTAGATTCAGTTTATTTAGTCTTTCTTCGTGGCTTAGGTCCCTTAAGCTTGGTATCCATCTTGTAGCGTCCCTTTGAACTTTTTCAATCTTGTCTATGTGCTTTTTTAGATGAGGACTCCAGACTACTGATGCATATTCCAGGGTTGGTCTAATGAATGATGTTATTATCCTTCTTAGCATGTCTTCATTTATGTATGTGAATGCTATTCTCATATTTGCAAGCAGTGTATACATGTTCCGTACCTTCTCGCTGATGTGGTCAGCCGGAGATAGTCTGTTATTGATAATCACACCTAGGTATTTCTCTCTTTCTGATATGTATAGGGTTTTATTTCCTAACTTATAATCCCAATCAGATCTTTTTCCACTTTAATCAAACTTGATTACATGACACTTGTCCACATTGACTTCCATTTGCCATGTACTACTCCATTCATGAAGTTTATTTAATTCTTCTTGTAGCTCTTTACAAGAGTCTGTGTTAGTAATTCTCCTTTGTATTTTTGCATCATCTGCAAACATATTCAGATAGCTCTCATTTCCAGTGTTACTGTTTATATCATTTATGTACACTAAAAACATGATTGGTGCCAGCACTGAACCCTGTGGTACTCCACTAGTCACTTCTTTCCATGATGAGTAGTTTCCTCTTAGTACTGTTCTCATTTCTCTTTTTATGAGAAAGTCTTGCATCCAGCAAAACAGTTTGCCTCGAATTCCTCCTTGATGGTACAGTTTCCATAAAAGTCTTTGGTGTGGTACTGTGTCAAAAGCTTTCTTGAAATCTAAATAGATACTGTCCACCCATCCTTCCCTTTCCTGTATTGTGTTTGTTACTCTGTCATAGTAGCTCAACAGATTAGTAACACATGATTTTCCTTTTCTGAAACCAAACTGTCTTTCTGTTATCATACTGTGTTCTTCTAGATGATTTACCCAAGCTTTTCTTATAAGCTTTTCTAATACTGTACCTTGCTTACAACACTGGTCGGTAGTTGAGTGGATTTTGTCTATTTCCTTTTTTGAATAAGGGGACAATATTTGCTTTCTTCCAAATATCAGGTAATTTACCTTGACTCAAGGATTTCTTGAAAATTAAAAATAATGGTTTACTTAACTCCTTTGCACATTCTCGTAGTACCCAACATGAAATTTCATCAGGACCACTAGCTTTTCCTCTGTCTAATCTACTTAACTCCTCCTGTATTACTTTTTCTGCTATTTGTATATCTGGTAGTATGTGTGGACATGCATGTTCCACATAGTCCCTCTCAAAATTTTTTTCTTCTGTAAAAACTACTGTAATTGGAAATTCTTATTTAGTGCTTCACAAATATCTTTCTCTTGCGTGTAAGTGATTCCCTCGTCCATAATTGATTGTATTATATCTTTTACTTTGATTTTGCTTCTGATATAGCTGTAAAACAGCTTTGGTTGATCACTACTTTTATTTATTATATCCTCCTCAAACTATTTTTGGGCTTCCCTCCTTATTCTTGTATAATCGTTTCTTGCCTGTTTCTAATTATTATACGCCCTTTCACTATTATGTCTTCTGTATCTATTCCACAACAAATCTCTTCTTTCTTTTGATTTTTTACATTCTGTATTGAACCATTTCTGTATTTTCTTATCTGCTTCTTTGTGCTGTGGGATGTACTTCTGGACTCCTATTTCATAAAATTCAGAGAATTTTTTATATACAGCATTTAAATCTTGTCCTCTAAGCTCATTTTCCCAATCAACTTTTAAGAAATATATACTTCTTTAGGCCCTGATAATTTCCCTTTTTATAGTTTAGGCTCTTTTTGTAACTGTCATTGCTGTTTACTATGTCATATGCTATCCTGAAGTTATAATTTAGTACCGCATGATCGCTTTTGCTGAGTGGAGGGTGATATATTAAACTGTCAATATCATTTTCTTGCCTAGTAAATATTAGATCTAGCACTGAAGGTACATCAAGTCCTCTTTTTCTGGTGGTTTCCCTCACATGTTGTGTGTGTGTGTGTGTGTGTGTGTGTGTGTGTGTGTGTGTGTATGTTCTTACCTACCTAATTGTTCTTACCTAATTGTATCTTTACAGGAATGAGTCAAGCTCGTACTGTCCCGTGTCTTAAACCATATTTATCGTACGTATCCTTAAATTTGTGAATTGTTTTAGCACACACTATTTCATTCGGTAGTGCATTTCATTGATCAATTGCTCTGTTTGGGAAACTGAATTTCCTTACATCTTTATCACCTTTCTTCTTATGCAGTTTTTTGCAGTGTCCTCTTGCTGATGCTTCTCCATATGTTAAGTAATCATTTATGTCTATTTTCTCCTTTCCTGATATGCATTTATATAGCATTATCATGTCACCTCTTTTCCTTCTCTCCTGTGGTATTGGTAGATTCAGTTTATTTAGTCTTTCTTCATAGCTTAGGTCCCTTAAGCTTGGTATCCATCTTGTAGCGGCCTTTTGAACTTTTTCAATCTTGTCTATGTGCTTTTTGAGATGAGGACTCCAGACTACTGATGCATATTCCAGGGTTGGTCTAATGAATGATGTTATTATCCTTCTTAGCATGTCTTCATTTATGTATGTGAATGCTATTCTTATATTTGCAAGCAGTGTATACATGTTCCGTACCTTCTCGCTGATGTGGTCAATGGAGATAGTCTGTTATTGATAATCACACCTAGGTCTTTCTCTCTTTCTGATGTGTATAGGGTTTTATTTCCTAACTTATAATCCCAATCAGGTCTTTTTCCACTTTTACCAAACTGGATTACATGACACTTGTCCACATTGAATTCCATTTGCCATGTACTACTCCATTCATGAAGTTTATTTAATTCTTCTTGTAGCTCTTTACAAGAGTCTGTTAGTAATTCTCCTTTGTATTTTTGCATCATCTCCAAACATATTCAAATAGCTCTCATTTCCAGTGTTACTGTTTATATCATTTATATACACTAAAAACATGATTGGTGCCAGCACTGAACCCTGTGGTACTCCACTAGTCACTTCTTTCCATGATGAGTAGTTTCCTCTTAGTACTGTTCTCATTTCTCTTTTTATGAGAAAGTCTTGCATCCAACAAAACAGTTTACCTCGAAATCCTCCTTGATGGTACAGTTTCCATAAAAGTCTTTGGTGTGGTACTGTGTCAAAAGCTTTCTTGAAATCTAAATAGATACTGTCCACCCATCCTTCCCTTTCCTGTATTGTGTTTGTTACTCTGTCATAGTAGCTCAACAGATTAGTAACACATGATTTTCCTTTTCTGAAACCAAACTGTCTTTCTGTTATCATACTGTGTTCTTTTAGATGATTTACAGAAGCTTTTCTTATAAGCTTTTCTAATACCTTGCTTACAACACTGGTCAGTGATACTGGTCGGTAGTTGAGTGGATTTTGTCTATTTCCTTTTTTGAATAAGGGGACAATATTTGCTTTTTTCCAAATATCAGGTAGTTTACCTTGACTCAAGGATTTCTTGAAAATTAAAAATAATGGTTTACTTAACTCATTTGCACATTCTCGTAATACCCAACATGAAATTTCATCAGGACCACATGCTTTTCCTCTGTCTAATCTACTTAACTCCTCCTGTATTACTTTTTCTGCTATTTGTATATCTGGTAATATGTGTGGACATGCGTGTTCCACGTAGTCCCTTTCAAAATTTTTTTCTTCTGTAAAAACTAATTGGAAATTCTTATTTAGTGCTTCACAAATATCTTTCTCTTGTGTATAAGTGATTCCCTCGTCCGTAATGGATTGTATTATATCTTTTACTTTAGTTTTGCTTCTGATATAGCTGTAAAACAGCTTTGGTTGATCACTACTTTTATTTATTATATCCTCCTCAAACTGTTTTTGGGCTTCCCTCCTTATTCTTGTATAGTCGTTTTTTGCCTGTTTGTAATTATTATACGCCCTTTCACTATTGTGTCTTCTGTATCTATTCCACAACAAATCTCTTCTTTCTTTTTATTTTTTACATTCTGTATTGAACCATTTCTGTATTTTCTTATCTGCTTCTTTGTGCTGTGGGATGTACTTCTGGACTCCTATTTCATAAAATTCACAGAATTTTTTATATACAGCATTTAAATCTTGTCCTCTAAGCTCATTTTCCCAATCAACTTCTAAGAAATACTTCTTTAGGTCTTGATAATTTCCCTTTTTATAGTTTAGGCTCTTTTTGTAACTATCATTGCTGTTTACTATGTCATATGCTATCCTGAAGTTATAATTTAGTACTGCATGATCACTTTTGCCGAGTGGAGGGTGATATATTAAACTGTCAGTATCATTTTCTTGCCTTGTAAATATTAAATCTAGCACTGAAGGTACATCAAGTCCTCTTTTTCTGGTGGTTTCCCTCACATGTTGCGTTAAGAAAAACTCTTGTACGAGATCCAGGAGCTTTTGGTCCCAACAGCTTTCTTGGCTATTTATATCTAGAGTATTTCAATTTATATTTGTATTGAAGTCCCCAGTTAGTATAATTCTTTCCAATTTCTCTTCCATTTTATGTAGCAGTGATCTTACACTCTGAATTGTACTCTCTGCCAGGTCCTCATATTCGTCTCTTTCCCATGTGTTTGATCTGGGTGGCATGTACAAATTAGCTACAATTACTTTACCTTCAGATGTGTTGATCTCTACTGCAATCAGTTCTACTTGTGATGGTATATCTAGTTTTATTTCCTTGACTTTTAGATTTTTCTTAGTTAATATTATAATTCCTCCTCCTTTTTTTAAATATCTGTCTCTTCTCCATATATTGTATTCCTCTAAGTTTAGTATGTCATTTGATATCCTTGGTATTAATTTTGTTTCAGTTAGGCATATTATTTGTGGTTCATTTTCTCTGACATAATCATTCATCTCTAGTAATTTAGATACCATTCCATCCACATTTGAGTACATCAACTTTATCATCTTGTTTATATACTTGACATGGTTCTACTACCTTCCTCCTTTTTCTTCCATCCTGTTTTTGTACCACTTTCGTACCTGCAATCCTAATACATTGTAAAAAAATTTCTTCTTCTCCTCTTGTGATCTTCCCTCATTTTTTGTTTTTGCTTCCTCCCTTTTCTCTTTCAGTAATTCCAGTTCCTCTTGTGTTAGGCATCTTTTTATCCATACATTTTTGAACTCCTCTTTTTCCTTAAGATTCTTTGCATTTTTTAGTATCTCTTCCACAGTGTTTACACTCTGGAAAGTCACCTTTAGAGGTCTTGTCTTGCTTTTCTCGTATTTCCCTAACCTTTTGTGTTCCTCAATGTCTTTACTACAGATTTCCTCTGATACTTCTTTCAGTAAGCTCATTATATTTGCCATCTCCTTTTTGTCTCTTGTGATCTTGTTTTTAACTTCTTCCTCTTCTATACCAGTGATTACTGTTGAATTGTTTATCTCTACTGAATCTCTGACTAACTTTGGATTGTTTTGGATTATTCTTTTCACCTCCTTTTTAATGTTTTTTTCCTCCACCCTTGTTTCTAAGTCTTTCTTTACTTTCACCATTTCAGCATACGTGGTTTCTACATCATTTTTGTAGCTTTGCACAGCTTCATTCACTTGTGTTATCTTCTCCTCAATATCACTGCTTTTGTCAATAAGACTGCTAACTTGCCTAATTGTCTCTGTGTCATTTTTGAACTCTTCCATAACACTCTCGTGATTGACTACTGTACTTGCCATTTCACTCATTTTCTTCCTAAGTGTACTCAGTTCCACTGTTACTTCACTGATGGTTGTGTCTTTCTTATTGGCCTCCCTTCCTAGTTTTTTTATTTCTTCCTTTTGCAAGTGCATCTGCTTCTTCTATCTATCTATCTATCTATCTATTGCCAGATGCCTCAATCCCGTTTGGGGTGGCCACAAACAAATCGCCTCCAAGTCGCCCTGTCCCCCGCCATTTCACTCCCCTGCTCCCAACTCACACCCCCCTCTCTCATATACCTCTCCACCCCATCCCTCCATCTCATCCTTGGCCTCCCCCTCCCTCTTTCCCCTTCCACCTCACTCACATACACTCTCTTCGTCAGTCTTTCACCCTCCATCCTCTCCACATGGCCAAACCACCTCAGTGTGTTCCTCATAACGCTTCCTATCACATCCACATCAACACCACAACGCTCCTTTATATCCTCATTCGTCAGCCTGTCTCTCCATGTGACTCCACAGGCTCCTCTTAAATAACTTCCACTGCTCTCACTCTTGACTTGTGTCCTTCCAACAACGTCCAAGCTTCACTTCCGTACGTTAGAGTTGGTATCACAATACTGTCATGTAGTAACTTTTTCACTACCATGCTCACTTCCCTGTTTCTTATCACTTCCCTGTTTCTTATCACTGCTTTCATCAATTTCATTTTTGAAAGCCATTTCTAGTTTGTTTACACATTCAACCAGTCTATTGTGGGTCTCTACTTCAACCAGTTCTTGGTAGAAATCATCATTTTGCTTTTTACCTTTATCCCTTTTCTTTTCCAAATTTGTTTTACTGAAGTATGTATCCATTTTGCAATACTTAAAGTGCAAAGCATGTACTTACAATCTCCGTGTTGTTGTAGTCTAAACAAACCTCAGAGATGACTCAGCGTATTCTTTCGTCTTGGTTCTATTTCCTGTTTATACAAGTCTTGTTTAAACTTATTATTTTTTCCTTTTAATAATGAACAATCATTTAGTATAACCTGGTACTGAGCTTGACTCATACAAAGATACTATTTAGGTAATGCCACTGGCCGTGATGATTTGGTACGGAGCGCCGGTGTCACACGTCCGCCTAGATTGAATCCCTCTGTGTGTGTGTGTGTGTGTGTGTGTGTATGTGTGTGTGTGTGTGTGTATATATATATATATATATATATATATATATATATATATATGTGTGTGTGTGTGTGTGTGTGTACACACAGAGCTGCACCTCAATCTGAGGCAGCTAATCAAACACTAACGTCTTAGACAAACTCCGAACATACCATAGGGTATGGTGAATAGCCGATCAAAGATGTCAGTGAATATAACAGATTCCCTATTAATAATTCAGAAATTCATTTGGTGTGGATTTTGCATAATTTTACTAATTCATTATAAGGCGTTTTTTGTAGCACCTCGGAAAGTCAAAGGGGTTTGAGATTCCGCTGTTGGAAAGTCAAACTCCTCACCGAGGAGTTTGCCTCTGCAGTGGTGCATACCCAAACTACCAATCAGCGTGTTGTGTAGCGGAGTGTAGCCAGTTAGGGAGTTTAGCATGGTGTTTAATTCGCAATACCAGAAGATAACTATTCATTTTTTATATTATAATGGATAACAAATAGTCATGTTAATGACTATATGACAATAAGGAATTCTAACAATGTACTTTATTACGAAAATCAATCAATTTAAATGTTCCGTCTCGCACCAGCTCGCACCTCCAACCTCAAAATGGCCGACGCGTCCAATGAATTGACTGTGGTTTTGGCTTCGTTCCAACGAAAGTACAAAATTACCAAATTCTTACGTAACGTCTCAGTCAGTCGTAAGTATTTTCATGTTATGTGTTTTTTGAGGGATATAGATGCATTTCCAAACCGTGAAATGTGCTTGGATCCCAAAATTTTCCAGTTTATCATACGTCTTACCGCAGGAACTGCAGCCATTGAAACAAGTTTACAAATCCACCTCGAGGTTGGGCTTACTTGAAAAGAATAGGAGAGTAAATGGTTTCTACTGGCCTTAATTTCTGCTTTGGAACGGAACGAAAATTGTAAGTAATGCTCCTACGTTTATCTTAGGAGCATAAAATGTCATTATGAAAAAGTTGTCATCTCATTTCCTTGCAGACTGGCTATTTACGACAGTTCTTCCAGGGCTCACAATGCTCGTTCGTCTGGCTGTCCTATTGCTTAGCGTTCTGTAAACTCCAACAGCGGAAACCCAAACCCTTTTGACTTTCCGAGATGCTACAAAAAACGCCAATAGTTTCATAAAAGAAGGCATCTTATATCTAATGTAATAATAATTTTCTGAAAGCGGGACACGTAAGATAATTTGCTAAAAAAAAAAAGCAGGATGTTTTAGTTGCAAATAAATAAGCGGGACAGACATAAAAAAAAGCGGGATTCCCGGAAAGAAAGTATCAGGAAAAAAAGTAACAATAAAAAACGTAAGGGAAAGAGCTAATCTAACCTAACCTAACCTAATCTAACCTAACCTGACCTAATCTAACCTAACCTAACCTAATCTGACTTGACCTAACCTAGGAAAAGTTGTTACTTTTTTACTGTTACTTTTTTTCCTGATACTTTCTTTCCGATTCCCAAAAGCGGGACTCTGGTCCCCCTTATACATGTAAGTTATCTTGGTAATCAGTAAATTTTTGACGTGGGGCCAAGGGGGTAGGGATTGTATACAATGACTGCATCGAGTAGTTGATGAATGGAATAGGTTATCTAGTGATGTAGTTGCTGTCCCCTCTCTAGAAAGTTTCAAGCATAGGCTAGATAAGCATATGGCAGGTATAGGTTGCATATAAAATTTGTTGTTCTTGTGGTCACACTCCTATGAGAGCTGCCTGGCATGGACCTGCATGGGCTATATTAGGCAGGGTAGATAAGTCACACTTTTGTGGGAGCTGTCTAGCATGGGCCTATTGGCCAACTGCAGTTATTCACTCTTCTTAATCTTCAAATTAGGTCCTAGGTTAGGTTGGTTTGATTAGCTTGGTTTGGTGTAAAAGAAAAAGTATTTTCTGACAAATGAATATTAGATTCAAACTGATCACACTAAAAAATGAAAATTTATAAGCTTCACTGTGAGTCGGGTGTAATTCTAGAAATTTCTCAAAAATTTACTTGTTTTGGAAATTTCAGTATATAATTATAGGCCTAGATACATATACACAGCCTATATATATATATATATATATATATATATATATATATATACATGATTGTGTACAACACATATTTTAGGAAAAGAGACAGTAGGTTAATTACGTATGAGTCTGGGGGAAATAGGAGTCAGATAGATTATTTTCTGGTTAGGAGGGCCGATAGGAGGTTAGTGAGGGATGTTAAAGTTATAGGAAGTGAGGAGTGTGTGCAGCAGCACAAACTACTGATTTGTGATATGGTGCTTAAAGAACAAATTATGAAAAAGAGGACTTATGCACCTAGGAGGAAAATATGGAAGCTGAAAAACCAAGTAGTAAGGGATGCCTTCTATAGCGAGTTGAGGAGAGTGGTGGCTGAACAGGGAGCTGTAGACAGAGGCGTTAATGAACAGTACAGAGCCCTCAAGAACAATTTCTTGAGAGTTACTGACGTAACATGCGGCTGGACAAGAGGACCACCAAGACATAAAGTAACTTGGTGGTGGGATGAGGGTGTAGAAGATGCAATTAAGGAGAAAAGAAGGGTTTTCCGGGAATGGAAGAAGGGTGGTAGCAAAGAGGAATATTTGGCTGCCAAGCGTAGGGCTAGAAGAGAGGTATACAGGGCAAAGTCTGAGTCACAGAGACAGTTACTTGATAACCTAAATCATGGGGAAAGGAAAAATATATTTAGGGTGGCAGGTCAGGTGAATTGGGATAATCGGGATGTCATAGGTGAGCAGTGTGTGAAGAATGATGAAGGAAGGGTAGTGGTGAACAGTGAAGATATTAAAGATGCATGGAGAGAGCATTATAATCGGTTGTTGAATGAGGAGTTTGACTGGGACAGGGAAGGTTTGGAGCCAGCAGATCCAGTGTCTGGCCCTTGGCCTTTGATTGATACTGCTACTGTGAGTGAGGCAATAGGCAGGATGAGGGCGGGGAAGGCAGCAGGTGTGTCTGGGTTGACTGCCGAAATGTTGAAGGCCTCAGGCGATATAGGGGTGAGTTTAGTCACTGACCTGATAAATAGGATTATTTATGAGTGTGTTGTCCCAGATGATTGGCTGAAGAGTGTAATTGTAAATGTGTATAAAGGGAAGGGTGATGCCCTGGAAAGAGGAAATTATAGAGGTATAAAGCTTTTAGATCAGATATTGAAGGTAATGGAGAGAGTTTTAGAAGGTATGATTAGAGAAAGAGTGAATATTGATGAGATGCAGTTTGGGTTTATGCCAGGTAGGGGGACCACTGATGCCATATTCATTGTTCGACAGCTTCAGAAAAAATATATTGGTAGGAGAAGGGATCTTTATTTTGTTTTTGTTGATTTGGAAAAGGCCTTAGACAGAGTCCCTAGAGAGGTGGTGAAGTAGGCAATGAGAAAGCTTGGCATGGAGGAGTGGCTGGTTAGGGTGGTTATGGCCATGTATGTGGGTGCTCACACCCAGGTGAGAGTGAATGGAGATTTGAGTGATGAGTTTTCCATGAATGTTGGTGTGCATCAGGGGTCAGTCTTGAATCCCATGTTGTTTATCATGGTACTTGAAGCCCTTTCACGTGACTTTAGAAACGGACTCCCATTGGAGTTGTTGTATGCTGATCATTTGGTGTTGATTGCAGAGAATGAAAGGGAGGCGGAGGAAAGGTTTAGGACGTGGAGAGATGGTATGGGGCAAAAGGGTTTAAGGGTAAATGCAGATAAAACAAAAGTGATGATATCTAGGGTTGGTGGCGGTACTGTCAAAGATGAGGGAGAGTGGCCATGTGCAGTTTGCCACAAGGGGGTGGGAAGTAATTCCATCTTGTGCGGTGTGTGTGATGAAATGGGTGCATAAGAGATGTAGTGGTATCAGAGGTAGACTGCGAGATAATGCTGATTTTATGTGTACGGCGTGCCGGGGTGAGCAGGTGGAGATTGTCAGACGTGAAAGGATTGAACTTGCTGGTGAATCTCTTGAGTGTGTGGAAGAGTTTTGTTATTTGGGAGACATGTTGTGTGCTGGAGGTGGGGCTGGAGCTAGCTCTGTGGCTAGGGTGAGAAGTGGTTGGAAGAAGGTCAGGGAGCTCTTGCCTCTCCTGACATTGAGAGGGCACTCCCTACGTGCTAAGGGGTCTTTGTATGCAGCATGTGTTAGGAGTGTAATGCTGTATGGCAGTGAGACCTGGGCAGTGAAGGAGGAAGATATTCGCCGGCTCAGACGTACAGAAATGACAATGATTAGGTGGATGTGCAGTGCGTCCCTGCGTCCAAGGCCTGGAGGGGCTGGGTTTACAATGGAAGAGTTGAGAGGTAGGATGTGACTGGAGTGTATTGGTGTTGTGATGAGGAGAGGTAGATTGAGGTGGTTTGGACATGTGGAGAGGATGGGGGATGATAATTGGGTGAGGAAGGTGAGAAGTGTTAATATTGGGGGTAGGGTTACGAGGGGTAGACCGAGAAAGACATGGGACGAGGTCATTAAGTGTGACCTTAGGGTTAAGGGACTGAAAAGGGAGGCTGCAATGGATCGTGCAGCGTGGAGAGCCGCCATTAGGTGACCAAGGCCGACACATGCAAGCATGTTGGAGCCTTTAAAAACGAAAACATATATACAGTATATATATATATATATATATATATATGTTTGAAATAGTTTAACATAAAATGCATAGTTGACAGTATGTGCCAAAACTGTCAAGTAACTTTTACACTGCAAGTGAAACATAACATTGGCACAAATTTAAGGTCATTTATTTCATGCTGATGAATACCACACCATAAAACTTGAAGACTTCAACAATACAGTTTTAATGATATTATATTTTACATTAACAAGAAAGTCATACTGCATACCAGGTAAAAGATAAATATAAAGGGCTGTTGATATAAGTACAGTATTTATCCTCTCAGTTGTGATTAAAGTATTTTTGAACTCGGTGGAAAATGTAAATTGAACTGGCACATGTATTGGCAGTTTGGCTTTCAGTGAAGCAGTAAAACTGAAAATTATACATCTATCTATCTATCTATATACCTAGGCTGCTTCCCCCAAGGAAAGGGAGGTAGCCGAGACAGGATGACACACTCCCCATTTACTCATCCATTCAAACACATTCATTCGCATCTTAGACCCAAAGGGGAGAACGGACAGATCCTCACCGCACCACACCGCACAAGGGTCAACTGCGCAATGCAATCAGTGACATCCGCAGCAGGGCCCGACAGCAGAACTGGTTTACTCCTGCCACATCATAACAGACCCATCCCCTTACCCACACCTGACCTGACTAGCTGATCAGACCAAATGCGGGAGAATATCCCCTCAGGGCTGCGTCATCACTTATTCATTCACAATTTCTCTCCATTTATTTCTGTCACGCACAGCCACTCTTCCTTGCTCAACAGACATCCCTCTCGCATCCAGCGCTCTCTTCACACTGTCCATCCATCCTATTCGTGGTCTTCCTCTCAGCCTTACACCTCTCACATCAGATCTAGTTATCTTTTTCACCAATCGCTCATTATCCATTCTCTCCATATGCCCAAACCATCGCAACACCCTCTGCCCAACTCTACCAGCCATCTCCCGAACAACTCCAGTTCTCCTTCGCACTTCATCATTTCGCACCCGATCCATATGCGTCACTCCACACATACTCCTCAGACACCTCATCTCCATTACATTCAAACTTTTCCTCTCTGCTACACCCATATTCCATGTTTCAGCCCCATATAAAGCAGTCGGTACCACAACACCCTCATACAGCCTTCTCTTTACATCCATTTTAAGCGCACGACATTTAAACACTTTTTTCATTCCTCCCAGCACCTTTCCTACTTCATTTATTCTAAACTTCACTTCTGCATCTATTCTTCCATCCACAGCAACATGTGACCCTAGATATTTAAAACAATCTACTTCCTCAAGCAACTCACCATTCAAATCTATATTCATCCCCCTACCATCTATCAACCTCATACACTTCATCACTTTACTCTTATTCTCATTTACTTTCAATTTCCTCCTTTCACACACCCTTCCAAACTCCTCTACCAACTGTCTCAATCTCTCCTCTGAATCAATCACCAGTGCAGTATCATCTGCAAACAGCAGCTGCTTCAGATTCCACACTCCACCATCAACATTTACCAGACTCAGACCTCCACCTAAAACTCTTGCATTCACCTCCCTTACAACACCATCCATGTAGATATTAAACAAGCAAAGCAACATCACACATCCCTGTCGCAGCCCCACTGTCATGGGAAACCAATCACTCACAGCATTTCCCACTCTTACACACGCTCTACTATTTACATAAAAACTTTTCACCCCTTTTATTAACCTACCATCAAGTCCATACAATCTTAAAACAGTCCACAAAGCCTCCCTATCAGTTCTATCATACGCTTTCTCTAAATCCATAAATGCCCAAAACACATCCTTGCCTTTCGCTAAATACTTTTCACACACTTGTCTCACAGCAAACACCTGATCAACGCATCCCCTCCCTCTCCTAAAGCCACACTGCTCATCACCAATCACTCCCTCTGTACCCTCTCTAACTCTCATAATTAACACTCTACCATACACCTTACCTACAACACTCAACAGACTTATACCCCTAAAGCTAGTACATTCATACTTATCACCCTTGCCTTTATACAACGGGACCACGCAAGCACTTGCCCAGTCAATTGGCACCATACCTTTCTCAAAGCACACATTCAACAATCATACTAACCAGTCAACAATAGTCACTCCACCACCCTTCAGGCATTCCACAGCACACCCATCCATACCTGCAGCTTTCCCTGTTTTCATCTCCTGTACTGCCTTCTCCACTTCCTCCTTCGTGATCAAAGAATCATTCAACTCTCCCAACACATTTATTCCTTGCATTCTTCCATCCGCCACAATCTCACCCACCCTTTCCTCCTCTACATTTAACAATCTTTCGAAATACTCTGCTCATCTCTTCCTTACTGCATCCATCTCAATTAACATCCTTCCATCCTCTGCTTTTACTTATTCTTCCATCCCAGACTCTCCCTTTCGCACCCTTTTCATCTCCTTCCAAAACATTTCCTTATTCTGTTGAAAATTCTCTGTCAGCCGCCTACCCCACCTCTCATCTGCTGCCACTTTAGCATCACGCACAGCCCTTCTCGCTCTATTCCTCTTTTCCTTATACGTGTACCTTTCATATGACATCTCATCCTTCCTCTGCAGCCACACTTCATATGCACGTCTCTTCTTCTCAGCCACAGCCATACTTACTTCCTCGCACCACCATTCACTTCCTTTTCTTACACCACCACCCACACGTCACACCACACACCTCTTCTGCATGCCCCACCACAGCACTCTTAAACAACTGCCATTCCTCCTCCACGCTGCCATTTTCCCGATCTTTCACTGCGTTCCACTCATCTTTCAATTTCTCCTGATACTCTATCTTTTTCTCTCTTTTATCCAACTCACTCACTTTCAAACCCTCCCTGCCACACCTAACCCTCCTAACTCTCACCCATCTCTTACCTACTCTTAACTTTCCCTCCACCAGGTAGTGGTCAGACATACCTCCACCCTCCCCTCTCAGAACTCTCACATCCAGCAATCTTCCTATTACATTCCTAGACACAACCACATAGTCCATCAAAGCTCTATCAACAACTCTTCCACCCTCCTGTCTCACCCATGTATACTTATAAATATCTTTCTTCTCAAACAGCATATTCCCAATCATCATCTCTCGCTCAACACACATTGCTATCATTCGTTCCCCATTTTCATTTCTTCCAGGCACACCATGCATACCAACTACGCCTTCAACTGCTACATTTCCCACTCTAGCATTCAGATCTCCCATCATTACCACATTCACATTCGCTCCAAAACTCTGCAGACACTCATCAACATCATTCCAGAAAGACTCCCTCTCTTGTTCATCCCCTTCACTACCAGGCCCATATGCACTCACAAACACCCACAACTCACATTCAAATTTCACTTTCACCCACAACAGTCTCGATGACACCTCCTTCCATTCAGTCACACATTGCTGTACTTGCGGACTCACTAACAAGGCCACACCTTCTCTTGCCCTTCCTCTATCAACACCTGACAATCTTCCATTCACACTTCCAAACATAGACTCCCCCTTCCCTTTCATCTTCGTTTCAGTCAAAGCTAACACATCCAACTTTCTTCTCACAAACATTCTCCCAATCTCCTCCCTTTTAGCCTCGATCGTACTACATCCTCGCACATTTATAGACCCAGTCTTCAATTATACATAGTACCAGTAATTATGCTTTAGTTGTAACTGAATCATAGTTTAGCATACAGGCTCACAGTGGTATATTACAGTTTTACAATGAAGTGTTCTGTACTGCACTGCTGTTAAAGTGATCCATCATGACACAAATATCAGCTTCAAATGAATCACACTGAAAAACATTGAAAAAATAAAAATTTAAGTTTTAACCTAACCTCACCTAATCTTACCTAACCTTACCTAACTAACCTAACCTTCAGTACTACCGGTACCTAACCTGTAATTTAATCAGTTTTACTTATGCAGCTAACATTCTTGATCATCACTGCAATGGAGAATGTAGATTATGCCTGATTTCATATGGGTGAAACTCTTGAATAATACCAAAACAAGGCTTGTGACATGGACCCTCCCCCACTTTTCCCATGCACACACATGGCCATGTGGGTCTTGTACTCTGTGACATTAACATAATTAGGATATCCTATGACATCTGCAGCTGCAAAGAATGAAAAATATGCCCGTATCTTTCACAAATCATTGGCTCATCGGATTTGAAATGCTTGCTACAGAGCCAGGTGTAGGCCATCGGCTGCCAATTCTCCCTCCTCACGGCACCCATCCGCTTATGTCATCATTCCTCATTGGCTGGAAACCAGTAGAAGTGTATACCACTTCCAGTTTTCTGCCCTGTCCTACAGTCAGAGGCACAGCAGTGGAATACCATTGTGGCATCAACAGTTCTCTCTCTCTAGATTTCCAATAATTTGCTGTCCAGTGTGCCTTCGTAAACAAAAGTCACATGACTCGTGACTTCACATAGAAAAGATCTATAGGGAGTATTGTGCTTCTTTTATTTTTTCCCCCCCCCCCTTATTAATAGTTTGTTTTACTGCATTTGGGTGCAGTAACATTCATGGACCATTTGTGCATCTTTTCCGACTACTTGTGAACCATTCATTCATTCATTGCCAGACGCCACGTATCCCAAACGGGGTGGCCAAGGGCTTAGAGTTAATTGTTTTACAGGGAGGGGCACTAATCCTCCACCCCCACTTGACACGTAGGGAGAACGTTATGCCAACAGCATCTGGTGTTCCCAGGCGGTCACCTATCCAAGTACTAACCAGACCCAACGTTGCTTAACTTCGCTGATCGAACGGGAAGAAAGTGAAGGCAGCAAACTGTTTTGCATGTGAGCGTCATCGGCCTTGCCAGGTAAGTTTTATTCATTTTACATGTACAGTATTTGACCCATTTATGAAGAGTTGTTATACCATTATATAAACTGAAAGAGCAGTGTGAGGATACAGGGTATTTCCATAAATGAAATAGGAATAAGTTATACGCAGGACCTTGTGTTTATCTCCTCATTCACACATTTCTCTCTACTAGCAATAATGTGAAGAATTTGCTTGGCGAGAGAAGACTTTCATCCACATTAATTCTAAGATACTGTATACTATACACATTGGGCATTTTAATGTTGGGTGTTTATATAGGGCTAAGGCTTAGTTGTGAAAAAATAATTCTTTTAAGGTAATGATTGATTGTAGGCCGTTATATACAAGAGGAAAAATCTATCTAATTGATACTACCTTTTACTGACTACATTAGTTATAAGAAAGGAATTGTAGTGTATCTGTCCACTGCTGTATCAAATCTCCATTCAATAGCAGAAGCAGTGTTCTAGACCTGTGCTGAATTAATTTTGAGTAGCTCCTCAGTAAGGGGAAGAAGTGAAATTGTAATGCATAAAAATTTCATTAAATATAGTAACTCCCAAAATGCCACAATGTTGCCAATTCATTATTAACATCATATTTTAATCAGATGTCACTTGTGCAGAAACAGTTTCCAGATAAAGAAGATGCCCCCAAAATCAAGAATAGTGCTTGTGTAATGGCGCCAGTAATCTGCAGAGGTCATTTATAAGCTCTGAGTACGACTTTTCCCTTCACTCACTTGTCGCCTAAGATAGGCATGGTGATCTTTGTACTTATTTTAATGTTAAGGCTCCATCAATGTAGTGGGCATGGGATTGGATTCAAACTGCCTGCTGCGCTCAACTCAAGTACCTTTCGCTTTCCCCTCAATTCCCTAAAATCCTGGTAAAACTGAATGATTAAAAACGGACAAGTGCGCAATGATAATTGTATTAGATAACATTCCTCTCATATGAAATTCATACTGCCAGATTAGCTAAGGAAAAAGTTGGTACATGGAATTTTCCCTCGTCTCATTCCTGCAGCAGGCTTCCCCTCGCCTTTGTTTATAAGATGACATGGAGCAGAGCTTGGCACGATCTCCCTCTCATACCCATACTTCCCACGGATCTGTAGGTTATTTAACCCTCCTAAAGAGGGCACAGGTGCCGGGGGAAGATGCCTGGGTGAGGGCTTATCATGATCTAGGTAGAGAAACCCTAGGAGATGTCACGTTGGAGACACCATGCCTTACAGTTACCTCGCCACGCCCACCTCTGAGCCTTACCTCATGCACCCCACTCACATGCGAGTATTCTCAGTGTTTTTTAGTAGTGGTGGTCCTAATTAGACAGGAAAATGTGTGTACACTATAAGAATATAACCTACAGTAGACTTTAATAAGATATAATTTAAATTAATTAGCTGTTATATTACCCTCTTTCTTATGCATGCAATAACGGGAGTTAGGGGGACGGGTGTTGCTTTTACTTGGTATAATGGTGGCAGTTGGCATGAAAGTGAACCCATCCCCATTACACATGCACTGCAGTGATTTGAATGTGTGCAATGCCACATACAATAGTTGTAATCAATTGTGATAGATAATATAGGTTAGGTTAAGGAATATATGCATATACAGCAAATACTACAACATTTCTGATGAGTACATGTGATTTCTATCATACAACACCAAACATGACAGTTGCAGCCATCTGTAATACACTCTGCAGATTAGGTATTAAAAAAATGAAATAATTTACCAAACAGACTCAGCCTTTCCATATTTTACCTCCTCCAGGAGGTATAGCTATACAGTATATGTTTTACCCTGCGTTGGTTTCATTACCTCCACCAGGAGGTCTGTGTTTTACCTGCATTGGTTTGTTTGTTTGTTTGTCAGTCTGCCTGTTAGCAGGAGTACTCGAAAAGGTATGACAGGAATTTCATGAAAATTTTTGGAGGGATAGGGTATGGCCCAGTGAATAATTGATTAGATTTTGGTTGTTTCAAAATTGTTTGTTTGTTCACGCCATATCTCCAAATGTTCTCAGTGAATTTCAGTGAAATTTTGTGGAAGCGTGGACCATGGGCCAAGAAAGAATTGATTAAATTTGGGGGCGGATCTAGTTCCTACCGCACAATATCTCCAAAAGTTCTCCATGAATGAGAGACTTTCAGTGTGTCATCTGCTACCAAGCTGGCAAGCACAACTCAGTCCTTCAGCCGAAATAGCATCATAACTATTGTGACTGTTCAATATAGCTAGGTAAACTTAACGAGAGTTAGCAAAATTATAGGCCAGTAAAGTTACTAAAATACTCGTTGACAAAAAATATCACACCCATGATTGAATACTTATGACTGGTAATAATATTTTGCATATGCCTGCATTGGTCTTCCATCCGGCAATCCCTTACACAGTCATTTCATTATATTACTAATGAGCTCAGTGGAACTGGCTTTCATATCTACATTGGAATCGTCTTTTTGAGTAAGAGCAGTGCTATCTTGAGGCTTGTCATTGCCTTAGTTTTCTGAAATTTAATATTTGCCAAATACCGGCACATGACATTTGTTTTCATACATCATTGGCAACCGTCCCCGAGATGGGATAAAATCATAAAACAAAGCTCACTTTTCGCTAGCTCTCGGTGCATGTGGACGTGCTTACGGTTCATTTACTAGATCATTGTGGCAATCAGTTAAGGTTCTGAAATCCAATATTTGTTTGATTCTTGTGATGTACCTTGATTTATACAGAGAAAAAAAAAAAAGACAAAAGTTAGCCTAGAGTGTGTGCTGCTAAATGAGCTTGATGAAACTACTTCCTTCACTCTGAGGACATAAATAATTATACAGTGTATATATATATATATATATATATATATATATATATATATACCTGGTATATAGATAAACTGGTAGATGTTGTTATTTCCATCCATCCAACCAGCATCCGATCCTTTTTGCCTCACCATTATATACGGTATATTAAATAGTTTATCCTTCAATCCATGCATCATCCAATCCTACGTTGTCCCATGAGGAGCGTAGGAGCCCAGGGCTAGGCAAGTTGGTCCTGGCATTTAAGATGAGAGTTATACAAATACAGTGGGGCACCAATTTTCACGCCTAATTGGGTCCAAAAATAATGCGCGAAAGTGGAATTAGCGAAAGTTGGGGCATTGTCTTTATGGCAAAAAGGCTAATTGGTTCCCGGTTATCCTAAAGTAACATCAGATTTTCATTTTCACTTGCAATACAGTACATCAAATCACTATTGTACATTGCATTGTGAGATACAAACAATAAAAACTCTACAGTACACATTATATGAGGAGAAACATACCACAGAGACCAGGTTGAGGTGTTTAATGGATGTTGGGGGTAAGTATCCGAGGTGCGTGGCGGGCTTATTTAGCCATGCCAGACGTATTGGCGCCACCTCTTGCTGCCTCGCTACCACTCTCTCTCTCTGCCTCCTCAGATGCAACTTGATGCAACACTTCCACTCTGTGCTGAATTTCCCTTTGTGCTAGGTTCTCTTGAACAAATCCATCGAAATCTTCATCCAGGTTAAGCTCCTCTATGGCACTGTCAGTAGGGATAGCACCATGGTCGGCTGCCCCCTCGGCTTCCAATGGTACTTCCACCTCCGTTATTTCCTTAGTCTTCTGCAGGTAGCGTGTGATAAGAGCCTGCTGCCCTTCATGGATGTGTTTATTGAACACTTCACCAATCAGACTTGAGCCATTGAACCGTGAGAATCCAACACAATGGAGCTAGCACGCTCGTACACAATGGCGGGAATGTGTGGACAGAGTGTTGACATGACGTCATTCAAGATGGCGGTGGGTTGCGGGTGGGCGGTGCAGGAAATTCAAAGTTCAAAATATTGTCCCAAACCCAAAATTTGTGCGCGAAAATCGATTTTTTTCAAGCGAAAGTGGAAGTTAGGGAATATTTGGTGCATGCCGCGAAAGTGGATTCCGCGAATCCTGCTGTAGCGAAAGTTGGTGCCCCACTGTACAATTTTATGTTTACCATTTGGCCTGTGATACTGTAGGTTAAAACATTTTATAAAATGCATTTTAAGTAATCCCTCCACTTTCCGATGTAGTAGAGCCAAAAGCATGTCCGGAAAGTGATCCCATCCGGAAAGTGGGCCCCAGCTTCCTGGACTTGTACTTACGGACCCTAACCTACCCTGACTCAGAAAAACACCTATACAACTCCCTTTGGACATGCATAGCACCTATTTAAGACCCAAATCACACCAATAAGGGACATAAAAGACTGAAATAAATGCAAAAGAACCAGAGAATGAGGTTTAGGGGTGAATTTATACAATATTAAACATTCTGGGTACTTACAACAATTCCATGGCTCCTGGACTGGTACTTATGGACCCTAACCTAGCCTAACTCAGAAAAACACCTCCCTACTGCACATGCATAGCACCTAAGACCTTATTCACACCAATAAGGGACATAAAAGAGTGGAATGAAGTTTTGGAGGTAAGTATGGAAAATACAGTACAATATGAAACATTCTGGGTACTTACAACAAGTCTCTGGCCATCTCGATGAATAACCCACCTCCTCACAGACTCTGACAGTAAAAAGGAGTACCTGAAGCACCTGCACTACACTGTACATGAAGTCTTGCACTGAATTTAGTCATTTGCACTCAGAACTCCATTCTCTTAACATTGCGCACTCTAGTCTTACTTGCGCTTCATTGCACCTTAATGAAATAAGTGTTGCACTCTGCACTTAAGTCTTTGCACTCATAAATCCATTTTCTTAACATTACACACTCTAGTCTAATTTGCGCTCCATTGAACGTCAATAAAATCAGTGTTGCACTCTGCACTTTAGTCTTTGCACTCACAATTCTGATTTCTTAACACTATGCACTGTTTTCTTCACTGCATAACACTGTAAATTCCCATGTGGTCTAGTGCAGAGTTCTTGTCGTTTAATCACTGTCAGAATCTGAGAGTAGCTGAAGCAGGTGGCCTAGGGTGCATCGCTGGGTCGTGGTGCAGACTACTCTGAAGACAATCACAAACTCACGTCCAGTGGTAACCCCACCATGCCTGATGTGCTGGGCTGTGGCTTAGAGCATGAGGGCCTGTCTTGGGGAGGCAATGGTGTGGAGCCAGGGCTGGGCACAGCGGGGGTCACGGATCTGAAAAAGCTGTCAATGGTTGATTGATGCAAGGAACGACGATTTTGGCGATTAATGCTGTGCTGCCTGAAAGCACACATTTCCTCCACAAGTCCCAAAGGCCCCATCTCCCTCTCACAGTCCGGGTGTTCCAGGTAGTCAAGAACGAACTCTACATGTTCCTGGAGTGTGCTCAGCTTGGGGATGGCTGGAGTAGTGTCACGCTGAGAGGAGTCTGCATCATCATCACCGTCCTCATCGGAATCTTCAAGCTGGATACTGATACCTGCAACTGAAGATGCAATCTCAACATCAGACATGGTCTGATACCCAGGATCGCCCTCGTCATCATCCAACCACTCACGCACTTCGTCCACATGAACATCATCGCCGTGCGCACATAGACGTGCATGGAAGTCATCCACGTCAAAACCTAGGAAATTGTGCTCCACATCCGTTCTGAGAAGCAGACGAGACCAACCATTTTCTAGAGTCTTGACAGGGACTTCCTTTCATGCACTGGCCCAGTTGTAGATTGCAGACTTGATGTTGTAGCGGCGAACATTTTCCAAAGTCCGCTAGCCTCGCGTGTCCCGTCCCTCCCTGCGCTTGTCCTCGTCCTCGAGAACAACCATCACCTCGTCCAGGAACTTCTGTCGGTACAGCCTCTTCGTTTGCCATGATCATTCCTTGGTCCTTGGTTGGATGAGAGCAGTTGTATTAGGTGGCAGAAACATGCACCTAATGCACCCATTCTCAGCCACCAAGTCCTTGTCACACGGGTGAGCAGGTGGATTGTCGAGGAGAAGGAGGGCCTTTACCTTGTCGCGTGGGATTCCCAGTGTCTTTGTCTGGTAACGGATGACCCCCTTGACGAAATGGCAGTGGAACCAGTCTTTGAAGATGTTGGCAGTGAACCATGTCTTCAAAGAATGGTACCAAACGACAGGAAGGACATCCATCACCCCACGAAGACACTGAGGCTGCTTTGCACGGCCAACAGTAATGGGCTTAAGCTGGTGCATGCCGTTAGCATTGACACAACACAAAGCAGATATCCGTTGCTTGGAGAGCTTGCGGCCAGGTACACGCTTCTCCATCTCCTCGGCTAGAGTGTTCGTTGGCAAAGAGCAATAGAATAAACCAGTTTTATCAGCGTTGTAGACTTGACCGAGCGTGAGGCCCTCCCTGTTGATCAAGCACTTCACCTTGTGCCGAAACTCCTCTACTCCATCCTCGTTGGCGTCCAAAGCTTCACCATGGGTCTTACGGTTAGTAAGGCCATGTTGTAACTTGAACGCGAAGAGCCAACCCTCGGATGCTTTGAAGTCTGGGGCGTTTTGAAGCCTTGCAAACTTCTCAGTAGCAGCCTTCAGCTCCGTGCCATGCACCAGCACACCAGCAGCACGTTGCTGTCGATACCAAATCAACATGGAGCGGTTGACTTCAGCATACGGGGGAGTAAACATCATCTTCCTCTCCATATTGCGTTTGTTCTTTGACAAGAAGTCAGCCGTGTACTGGATGAGTTTGTCGCGGGATCCCTTGATATCAAAGTAGATCAGGCCAGGTTGAACTCACGGAGGATGCGTGAGGTTGACCATCCCGCATCCACCTTGTCCAATATCTCCCTCTTCTTCTCCAGAGTCAAAACCACTCTCTTCCTCTTCTCAGGCGGTGGGGCCATCATCACACACACTAACAAGAGGCAGGAGAGCAGCAGCAGAGCCTGCAGCAGGTAGGGCTCCACCACAAAAGCGAGCACGTGGGCGGCCATGATGACGAGCGTGCGCTCACAACAAGAGACGGGTGGTAAGTGGGGAGGATGCAGGGGCGCTCTAGCGGACAGCGGCAGAACTACGCACCAAGACACTGCTGGTCCGCGCTGCGCACGCCGAGTTCAAATTATGTTTTTTTTTTTTTTTTTTTTTTTTTTTTTTTTTTTTGAATGTTGGATCCCGGGACCAAAATGTCCAGAAAGTGGGTGTCCGGATAGTACGGGGATTACTGTAATATTATTAAGGCTTTGTCATGGCTAAAATACTTAATATGCAGCTTTTCAACTTTGTGAATGTCATTGTGTGTTCTTACCTAATTGTATCTTTACAGGAATGAGTCAAGCTCATACACTCCCGTGTATTAAACCCTTTTTATCATACATATCCTTAAATTTATGAAATGTTTTGGCACACACTATTTCATATGGTAGTGCATTCCAGTGATCAATTGCCCCATTTGGGAAGCTGAATTTCCTTATGTCATTATCACCTCTCTTTATGCAGTTTTTTTGCAGTGTCCTCTTGCTGATGCTTCCCCATAGGTTATATAGTCACTTATGTCTATTTTCTCCTTCCCTGAGATGCATTTATATAGTATAATCATGTCTTCTTTATTTCTTCTCTCCTGTTGTGTTGGCAGATTCAGTTTTTCTAGTCTTTCTTCGTAGCTTAGATCCCTTAAGCTTGGTACCCATCTTGTAGCGGCCCTTTGAACTTTTTCAATCTACTTTGTTTCTTGATATGAGGATTCCAGACTACTGATGCCATACTTCAGGGTTGGTCCGATGAATGATGTTACCTTTCTCAGCATATCTTCATTTATGTATGTGAATGCTATTTTCATATTTGCAAGCAGTGATAGATAGATAGATAGTATTCGTGTTCCATACCTTCTCACTGATGTGGTCAGCCGGAGATAGTCTGTTATTGATAATCACTCCTAGGTCCTTCTCTCTTTCTGATATGTGTAGGGTTTTACTTGCTAACGTATAATCCCAGTCTGGTCTTTTTCCACTTTTACCAAAATTTCATGACACTTGTCCACATTGAATTCCATTTGCCATTTATCACTTCATCCATGAAGCTTATTTACTTCTTCTTGTAGCTCACTACAAGAGTCTGTTAGTAGTTCTCCTTTGTATTTTTGCATCATCAGCAAACATACAGGTATTTAGATAGCTTTTATTTCCAATTACTATATGTCATTTATATACACTAAAAACATAATTGGTGCCAGCACTGAGCCCTGTGGAACTCCACTAGTCACTGCCCTCCATGATGAGTAAAATCCCCTTAGTACTGTTCTCATTTCCCTTTTTCTGAGAAAATAATGGATCCAACAGTACAGTTTGCCTCAGATTCCTCCTTGATGGTACAGTTTCCATAAAAATCTTTGGTGCGGTACTCTGTCAAGTGCTTTCATGAGATCCAAATAGATACTGTCCACCCACCCTTCTCTTTTCTGTAATGTTTCTGTAACACTGTCATAGTAGCTTACTTGATTAGTAACACATGATTTTCCCTTTCTGAAACCAAACTGCCTCTCTATTATCATACTGTGTTTTTCTAGATGGTTTACCCAAACGTTTCTTATCAGCTTTTCCGGTTTCTTATTTACAACACTGGTTAGTGATACTGGGTGGTAGCTGACTGGATTTTGTCTATTCCCTTTCTTGAATAGGAGAATAATGTTTGCTTTCTTCCAAATATCAGGTAGATTATCTTGACCCAAGGATTCCTTGAATATTAAAGATATTGGTCTACTTAACTCCTTTGCACATTCATGTAGCGACCAACATGAAATTTCATCCGGACCATTTGCTTTTCCCTTGTCTGATTTACTTAGCTCCTCCTGTATTTCTTTTTCTGATATTTGTATATCTGGTAATATGTATGGGCATGCATGTTCTGTATCATCTCTCTCAAAATTATTTTCCTTTGTAAAAACTGATTGGAAATTTTTATTTAGAGTTTCACAAATATCTTTTTCTAGTGTATAGATGATCCCCTCGTCTGTAATGGATTGTATTTTATCTTTTTCTTTGGTTGTACAGTAGTTGTAAAATAGCTTCAGTTGATCACTTTTTTAGTGTCTTCCTCAAACTGTCTCTGGGCCTCCCTCTTTATCTTTGTATAATCATTTCTTGCCTGTTTATAGTTGTTATATGCCCTCTCACTATTGTGTCTTCTGTATCTATTCCACAACATCTCATTTTTCTTTTGATTTTTTTACATTCTTCATTTTCATTTCTGTTTCTTTGTGCTGTGGAATGTAATTTTGGACTGCTGTTTCATAAAGTTCACAGAATTTTCTATTTATAACATTTAAATCTTGTCCTCTAAGCTCTTTTTTCCCAATCTGTTTCTAAGAAGTACTTCATTAGGTCATGGTAGTTGTCCTTTTTGCAGTTTAGGCTCCTTTGGTAACTTTTATTACTGTTAATTATGTAATACGCAATTCTGAAGCTGCAGTTTAATTCTGCATGGTTACTTTTGCCAAGTGGGGAGAAATGGAGTTCCCCCGAGCTAAGCCCTGTATTGGACTATATAGCCCCGCTAGGGTTACAGGAGGGAGCTACCTCTCCCGGCACGGTAGCCCGGGCGAGGCTCGAACTTGCAATCCCCTGATCACAAATCCAGCGCGCTACCACTGTGCTACCGTGCCCCCCTTTTGCCAAGTGGAGGGTGATACATCATATTGTCAGTATCATTTTCTTGCTTAGTGAATAGATCTAGTACTGATGGTACATCATCATCTTTTTCTGGTGTTTTCCTTTACATGTTGTGTTAGGAAAAACTCCTGCACAAGATCCAGGAGCTTTTGATCCCAACAGCTTTCCTGGCTTTTTATGTCTAGATTATTGCAATTTATATTTGTATTGAAATCTCCCGTTAATATAATTCTTTAAGATTTTGCCTCCATTGTGTGTGTGTGTGTGTGTGTGTGTGTGTGTGTGTGTGTGTGTGTGTGTGTGTGTGTGTGTAAGAGAAAGAATAATAATAATCCTGGTAATAATAATAATTTATACTAGGATTTTCCTAGTCCATTGTGGCTCTAAACAGGGAGGAACACCAAAGCAGGTCTCGCTACACCTTAAGAGGTATGAGTAGAGTGAATATTGATGAGATGCAGTTTGGGTTTATGCCAGTCAACTGGACCACTGATGCCATATTGATTGTTCAGCAGCTTTAGAAAAAATATATAGGAAAGAAGAGGGAACTGTACTGTACATTGTTTTTGTTGATATGAAAAAGGCCTTTGACAGAGTCCCTAGAGATGTGGTGAGGTGGACAATGAGACAGCATGGGATTGAGGAGTGGCTGGTTAGGGTGGTTTTGGTCATTTATGTGGGTGCTTGGGGGCACTCACCACCCACTCACTCTATGTAGTGCAGTTCTCGGGTGTCTGCCCTTTCCTCTCTTCCTTTCTTTTTTTCCTTCCCTTCTATTCTGTCTTTGTTTCCTTTATTTTTTCCTCTTCCCCCTGCCTAGAGGTGACTTTACACTCCCACTTCTGTCTTTCCTTAATTCTTTCCTTTTCCTTCTGCCTATGGGTGACTCTACGCTGAGTGACAAGCCAAGAATACACTGAGTGACAAGCCAAATGATTTCCTGTACACCAGGGAACCATTTACTATACTGAGTGGTAACCATATAACCAAATTATGGCACCGTTGGTTTAATGTGTGATTAAGGCATTCCAATTGGATTGAGCCTGTGCAGGTTTAAATCCAAGGGATGGTTGGACTTTATTGCTCAAATAATGCCACTCAGGGATCAGTGAAGCTGGTCACTCCCATCTTAAAATGTCAGGACCAGCTTGGCTAGCCCAGGGCTCCTATGCTTCTCATGGGGTGCTACAGGATTGGATGATGATGATGATGATGATGATGATGATGATGATGATGTGGGTGCACACACCAAGGTGAGGGTGAATAGTTTTGAGTGAGGAGTTTTCTGTGAATGTTGGTGTGAATCAGGGGTCAGTCTTGAGCCCCTTGTTGTTTATCATGGTACTAGAACCCCTGAAGCCCTCTCACATGATTTCAGAAATGGACTCCCGTGGGAAATGTTGTATGCTGATAATTTGGTGTTGGCTGCAGAGAATGAAAGGTGGGCAGAGGAAAGATTTGGAAGTGGAGAGGTGGTATGGGGCACAAGGGCTTAAGAGTAAATGCAGATAAAGCAAAAGTGATGGTATCTACGACTGGGGACAGTACTGTCAAAGAAGAGGGAGATTGGCCATGTGCGATTGGTGTTAAAGGCTTGGGAAGTAATTCCATCTTGTGCAGTGTTTGTGATAAGCGGATGCATAAGAGCTGTAGTGGTATTAGAGGTAGACTGCGAGGTAATGCTTATTTTCTGTGTGCGGTGTGTTGGGGAAAGCATGTGGAGATTGCCTGGCATGAAAGGATTGAATTTGCTGGTGAGTGTCTTGAGTGAATGGAAGAGTTTTGCTATTTGGGAGACATGTTATGTGCTGGACGTGGGTTGGAGCTAGCTGTGTGGCTAGAGTGAGGAGTGGTTGGAAGAAGTTCAGGGAGCTGTTGCCCCTCCTGATATTGAGAGGGCTCTCCCTCCGTGCTAAGGAATCTTTGTTTGCGGCATGTGTTAAGAGTGTGATGCTGTACGGTAGTGAGAACTGGATAGTAAAGGCAGAGGATATTCGCTGGCTCAAACGTACAGAAATTGTAATGATTAGGTGGATGTGCAGTGTGTCCATGAGAGCAAGGCTGGGGGGGGGGGGGCTAGGTTTACTATGGAAGAATTGAGGTAGAATGGGACTGGAGCATATGGTGTTGTGATGAAGAGAGTTAGATGGAGATGGTTTGGGCATGTGGAGATGATGGGGGATGATAGTTGGCTGCAGAAAGTGAGAAGTGTTAATGTTGGGGGTAGGGTAATGAAAGGTAGACTGAAAAAGACCTAGGACTAGGTCATTGAGTGTGTCCTCAGGGTTAAGGGACTAAATAGGGAAGCTGTCAGAGATCGAGCAGCAAGGAGAGCCGCCATTAGGTGACAAAGGCTGATGCACGCAAGCATGTTGGAGCCTTTAAAAATGAAATGATGTTGGCAGGTCTTCTGGTAGTTCAATAAAGTGTGCTTTTATGAAATTCAAATCCTTAAACTGTTTCCTGCCTCAGCCTGGATTCACTGATGGGTTCATTATGACTGCAAGCCACCTCTCTACCAAGTCAGCCACCGGCTTCCCCAAATTGTCTTCTCACCTTACACATCAGAATTAAGTAGCCTAATCCCAGGCTCATATGCTCTTGATGGATAAAAAAATGAATTGGACAACAGATATACAATGATCCCATGGTTATCGCACACACAGTTACTAGAAAGCACTTTGAGGGTGCATATCTCTGCCAGTGCCATTGCCATTAGAAAGGATCCAGATCTAGATCCATGGAGATAGGATCCAGAACCAGATCCAGCCCAAAGTTTGGTTCTTTCTTGGCCCATGGCCCACCCTTCCACAAGATTTCATTGAAATTCATTGAGTACTTTTGGAGATATTGTGTGGGATACTCTGGATCCACACCAAAACTTAATCACTTCTCCCTTGGCCTATGGCCCAGTCTCCCACAAAATTTTATTGAAATTCTTTGGGAACTTTTGGAGATATCATCTGGACAAACAGACAAACATAGGTGAATACATAACCTCTTCCAACTTTATTGGCAGAGGTAATTAGTACCGTGCCTCGTGTGTGATAAATTGTGCAGTCGCGATAATGAAAGCACTACCCATGGGATTTATCCTAATTGGGACCAGGCACCCCAATTGTAAACCCAAGTTTTCCCAATTACAACAGTTTAGACTCACCAAACACATACATACCATTATGCAAAGCATCAGAAACACACACAGGCATGGTTAATATAAAATGATGAAAAGGACACAATAAGGAAGATAACCTGAGAGGGCTTGAAGTAAGGGGTTCTGAGGCTAGAGGATGGAGAGTTAGTGGTCTTCACCAACTGGGATTAGCTCCTTGAGTAGGTACTCATATTTTAATCCCCCAAAGCCATCAGAAACCATAGATTTTGCACCATCATTGTCAGCAGAAACCAGATCAGGTGCACAATAACGAAGTTTTTAGTCAAAAGATACGTGATAACACCAGGAGTGCAGATTTTTGTCTAGCAGTGATAATGAAAACTGCCATACCAAGTGCACAGTGACCAAAAGATCACAATATAAATATTCTGAGTGCAGGTATGGTGTATATTTTTGTATGTTTCCATTCTAACATTTACATCTTCCTTTAGATCATTAACCATGCCAGCAGTATGGGTCTTTTCGCTTGATGAAAGCTCTCCATGTTTTCGAGCCATTTCCCTCCCCGAGCTAGGAGGTCTCTATGAAGGACCTCATCCCCTTAATACCTTGCTCTGCTTCTTGCCACTCTTCCCTTTTTAGTGATATCTGTGACCCTTAAATAACCATCCATTTCCCTCCTCTCAACATATCCAAACCTTGTCAGCCTACTGGTTTGCATCACCTCTCTTGATATTTCTTCAGCCGATTTTCTCCCACTGCACACTGTTCTCATGTTATCACTCAATGAGATATTCTTTTGTCTCAGCATTTTCATCACTGTGCATTCCAGTCTGCATGCATACTCTTCACTTACAGGACATCTCAGTGCCACACAGCATTACATTTCCCACAAATGTTTTTCACAGAATATTCTTGGCAAGAAGGGAGAGCCATTTCATGTTCAGGAGAGGCAACAGCTCTCTAAATTTCCTCGATCTGCTTCCCATTCTGTTAATGTAGCTGGCTTTTGCTTTTCTGCATGCACTTTCCAGGTGACAAAACTCCATTCATTCAGTGACTGTCTCCAACTAACACTTACCAGTATATTGACCTCAGCCTGGATACCTGTACATTTCACACAGTGAATGGTTAGCACATTCAACTCACAAATGAAAGAGTCCAATTTCAATTCTTCTGGTCAGATTGGCAGACTGTCTGTTTCCCCTTTGGAGTGAATATGCCTCTGTCAAGGGTCAGTAGTACCATACAAAATGGGCTACAATATTGCAGTGTACCAATTTAAGCAGCTGGCTCACATAAATCATTCACATAAAAGCCTCATTCTTATTTAGTGTCTGAGAAGAAAATCCGAACAATTTTCAATACTTTATCTACGAAATGCTGGGATACAATACATGTATAAAAACTTTTAGTGGAATGAAAACAGGCTCTTATAAATTTAACATAAAAACAGATAAATGCAACAATCAGTAAACATCAGGAAAATGGAATGAAAACTGAGCCTATATCTGTCAGTACCTTGGAAATTTGGCAGGCCAATGGGCACTTGAAAGTTCATACTCTAAGGCACTATTAAGTACAAGACTTCGATTATAAATACAGTACAATATGATTTTGATTAACATTGATTACAATGGTACCAAAACTTTGAAAACAAGCTCACTGACACACACACACAATACTAGTCCTTGATAATGAAAATTTTCAGCACAAAAATGTAATATTTTCTGCAAAAACTTCCAGCCTTACATGACTTAATTCATCTGTGCTAATTTCATAACATAAGCATGATTAATTAATTACCCTAAGTTCCAAAATTACACATAATTAAATTTATGTATCCAGCCAGAAAATACTCTCCATAAATAGTAAGACACCTGCCAAGGAAACTTCCACTACAGTATATAAACAATATTTAGTATTTTTTCATACAGGATTCTTGTATAACCAGTAAATTATAACTGCTATTAAGGAAACATAAATAAGATGAATTCAGCTCTTAAGCAGAATCTGATAAATATAGCTACTGATATTTGTGTAATTTATTTCCTTAATCATTGCATTTTATTATTATTTTGCTTTCTCTTCAGACTGAGTAAGCATATATGATAACACGTTCAGTACTCTTGATTTATTATTTTACTGCAGCCAACTTTGATGAATACTGGGACTAGGTAAACTGGCCAGGTTGTAAATTAAGCAAGAGCAAATGCCCATCTTACGTATGTCCCCCTATAGTTATAATATTAAGGAACTTCATTTACATTCTGACTCCAGTGTTATTTAACTTTCAACTACTAAACATGATACTGAGACAAGCATACGGATGAGATTTATAAATGCTTCTTGTTTATATGTAGCAGTACTGTATTGGCAACTAACACAGAACACAAAGGATGCTATGTTCCTTTGCAGTTATGGAAGAAAGAAAAAAATGTTAGAAAGAAGAATGAGGATAAGGAAATGAATAAAGATAGAATAAATGTAGGAGAGGATAAAGTAGAAAGTAATGATACAGGACAGTAACAAAAATAATGAGGAAACAGAAGAAATGGAAGACAGAAAAATTAGAAGTAGTCCACCCAATCCTTCCATCATCCAATCCTATGTTGCCCCATGAGAAGCGTAAGAGCCCAGGGCTAGGCAAGTTGATCCTGACATTTAAGGTGAGTGACCAGCCTCACTTATCCCTGAGTGGCATTACATGAGCAATAAACCCCAATCACCCTTTGGATGTAAACCTGCACCGACTCAATCCGATTGGAGTGCCTTAATTACCCACTAAACCAACAGGTGCCGTAATTTGGTTATATGGTTACCACCCAGTGTAGTAAATGGTTTCCTGGTGTACAGGAAACCATTTGGCTTGTCACTCAGTGTAGAGTCACTCATAGGCAGAAGGAAGAGGAAAGAATGAAGGAAAGAAGCACAGAAAAGGGAGTGCAAAGTCACCTGTAGGCCAAAGGAAGAGGAAAGAATGAAGTAAAGAAAGACAGAAGAGGCAGGAAGGAAGAAAGGAAAGGGCTGATACCCATAGTAGCACTACACCAAGTAAGTGAATAAAAAAGAATAAGTTGTTCGACAGCTTCAGGAAAAATATATTGGTAGGAGAAGGGATCTTTATTTTGTTTTCGTTGATTTGGAAAAGGCCTTGGACAGAGTCCCTCGAGAGGTGGTGAAGTGGACAATGAGAAAGCTTGGCTTGGAGGAGTGGCTGGTTTGGGTGGTTATGGCTATGTATGTGGGTGCTCACACCCAGGTAAGAGTGAATGGAGATTTGAGTGATGAGTTGTCCGTGAATGTTGGTATGCATCAGGGGTCAGTCTTGAGTCCCATGTTGTTTATCATGGTACCTGAAGCCCTTTCACGTGACTTTAGAAACGGACTCCCGTGGGAGTTGTTGTATGCTGATGATTTGGTGTTGATTGCAGAGAATGAAAAGGAGGCGGAGGAAAGGTTTAGGAAGTGGAGAGATGGTATGAGGCACAGGGGTTTAAGGGTAAATGCAGATAAAACAAAAGTGATGATATCTAGGGTTGGTGGTGGTACTGTCAAAGACGAGGGAGAGTGGCCATGTGCAGTTTGCCACAAGGGCGTGGGAAGTAATTCCATCTTGTGCGGTGTTTGTGATAAATGGGTGCATAAGAGACGTAGTGGTATCAGAGGTAGACTGCGAGATAATGCTGATTTTATGTGCATGGAGTGTCGGGGTGAGCAGGTGGAGATTGTCACGCGTGAAAGGATTGAACTTTCTGGTGAATCTCTTGAGTGTGTGGAAGAGTTTTGTTATTTGGGAGACATGCTGTGTGCTGGAGGTGGGGCTGGAGCTAGCTCTGTGGCTAGGGTGAGAAGTGTTTGGAAGAAGTTCAGGGAGCTCTTGCCTCTCCTGACATTGAGAGGACTCTCCCTACGTGCTAAGGGGTCTTTGTATGCAGCATGTGTTAGGAGTGTAATGCTGTATGGTAGTGAGACCTGGGCAGTGAAGGAGGAAGATATTCGCCGACTCAGACGTACAGAAATGACAATGATTAGGTGGATGTGCAGTGCGTCCCTGCATCCAAGGCCTGGAGGGGCTGGGTTTACGATGGAAGAGTTGAGAGGTAGGATGGGACTGGAGTGTATTGGTGTTGTGATGAGGAGAGGTAGATTGAGATGGTTTGGACATGTGGAGAGGATGGGGGATGATAATTGGGTGAGGAAGGTGAGAAGTGTTAATATTGGGGGTGGGGTTATGAAGGGTAGACCGAGAAAGACATGGGACGAGGTCATTAAGTGTGACCTCAGGGTTAAGGGACTGAACAGGGAGGCTGCAATGGATCGTGCAGTGTGGAGAGCTGCCATTAGGTGACCAAGGCCAACACATGCAAGCATGTTGGAGCCTTTAAAAATGAAAACGAAAACGAAAGTTAGGCTTCTTCAAAATATTAAAGAAGCAAGGAAAATGTTAAAAAGTATATGAGATAAGTAAGGAAGAGGAGGGAAAAAAGAAAAAAAAAGTATGACAAAAAAAAGGAGCAGAACAAGGAAGGTAAGGAAAAGTGCGGAGTGTATAGGCAAAAGTGAGGAAGGTATTGAAGAAGGACAGCATGGGTGAAAACAAGGGAAATATGGAAGATATAAGGGAATGTATGGAAGAAGAAAAACATGGTTGAGAGTGTGCAAGTTACGGAAGAGAGTCAGGAAGGTATGATGTGTTAAAAAAGCATGGTTGAGGGTGAAGAAAAAATGGAATAGTTAGGAAGGTATGAATGAAAAGAAGCACAGCTGAGAGAGAGAGACATGAAACAAAGTTATGAAGATATGGAAGAGAGTAATTATCCTCATCAAACCCAAGCAATCACTGGTCCTCCAGATCCTTGGCTCCATGCTTCAAGATGCGTGTGAATTCCACATAATCGAACATGGAGTTCTTGATTGGCGCTTCCCGATACATCTCATCAACCTATAATGCAAACATCTAGTTAACTCATTTTTCAAAGCAAACACGGGGATATAATGTGACAAATGGAAAGCAAGTTGGAAAAAAAAAAAAAACTATTTGAAAAAGCCCAACCCACCTGGGCTTCTTCTTGTTCTCCTTTTCACAAAATAACCTCCCCCCCAAAAAATAAATCAAAGTTTACCATAGCTTAAACAAGTAATGTTTATACCTAATTATTGACAGTTCAATTAAATTATAATTTTACACAATGAGCTGCATGAGGGGGATGATCATGTTTTGACTTGTCTGTCTGTTACCCCTGGGCTGCTTGCTACAATGTAACACATGTTTCAACATAAAAGCACACCAGGAGTTGACAGAGATCAGTACACACTACATAGTAGTAAGAGAAGCACTAATTTCCTTTGCTGCTACAACACAGTAGTAGAAGACGAGCTCATTGCCTTTGCTGCTACAAGTTTCCTTTGGTAATTTTACACTTATATTTCCCATTTCTCTTATAAGTGAAATATCACTGGTCAGTTTTTGGTAAATTACATAACTCGATTTCAGAACAAAAAATATTTTTTCTGCTTGATGTTAGTATAATTTGCTTCATTTTTGTAGGAAATCACTTGTTTTGGAGAAAGGCCTACCCAATAATATCTCCAAAACAAGTGAACTCCAACAAAAAATGAAGGAAAAAAACTCATCAAACTAAAACAACCAGAAAACCACATTAAACTAACCTAACCTAACCTTACCTTACCTTAAATGTTGTCAGAGTCCCTCATCCAGGACCCTCACAACAGCAGGAAGAGGCCGATGGGGATACTGAATCCTCTGACAATGACATTTAAGGTAAGGTTAGGTTAGGTTAGGTTGGAAATGTGGTTTTCTTATTATTTTAATGTGATCTGAGTGTTTTTGCCTTAATTTTTGTTGGAATTCACTTGTTTTGGCAATGGTCTTTTTTTTTTTTTTTTTTTTTTTTTTTTTTTTTGTCCGACTCTGGGCATAGGCTTCACAGCCTGCTATCAAGGCCCAGGAGTTCTCCTACATACCATACACCTCTACATGTCACCACTTCGGCGCTAACACCCACTGTGCATATTGAATACATGCTAGGGCTGTCTCATACAGGACTGGTGTATTGGTATTAGCGGGGGTATTTTTACATGTCGGCGGGGCTTCTGGTAGATCAGTAAAGCCTTGGGTAGGCCCACCTCCAAAACGAGTGATTTCCAACAAAAATGAAGCTCTAATTCATTAAAATCACACTAAAATCAACCAGAAAAAATATTTTTTGCTCTGAAATTGAGTGATGTGAACTACCGGCATGTTATTCCTAAAAAAGACGAGTGATGGCCTCGTGTTCCATCAGAGCACACCCACTACAAGAGGAAGCCACCGTGCAACTGACTGAAGTATGGGATATTTTAAATTTGAAGATGTGCAAACAGTGTCAACAATTTGATTGGCCCACATTTTGGCTGATATTAAGCTCGTTGGCTGTGAGGTTAAAGCATGCGCGGTAGTCATGTGACGTCACACCTGAAAGCGGCTTGTGGCAGGGCGAAAGAGCTCCATGTAATTTGAAATTGAGGGGAGATCCGAGGTAATTACAGGCATACCCCAGTTAAACGATGTACTGTAATTGGTTAGGTAAAACCCCATCGTAAGATGGGGTATCGTATATCAGGGTACTTTTAACACGTAATGTGAAACATTAACCAGCCTTGGGTTTCCCCCCAAACCAAGCCCAAAACCCACCCAAATGAGCCCAAAAACAAGTTTAAAACCACTCTAAATGGCCTAGCAGCTGTCAAGGAAGCTAACCTAAGCTTAACACCTGTAAATAACTCACTAAAACCAACAAATAAAATCTGAAAATCATCAAATATAAGTCCGGAAAAAATCAAGCTTAGTAAAAATGTACCCCAAAATGACAATGTTCATCCCACCTATGGCTAAAACACACTAATCTAAGTCTAAAAACAGTTTATAGATCAGCCTAAACACACAATTTTAGTCTATCATAAAAATAATTTTTAAAAAATCAAATCCCATCATTAAACCAGAGTTTGGCCATTGTTAGGCAGGGCATGGTGGTACTTCTACCCCCATCGTTAAGCCGGGGTATCACATCCAGGGGTATCGTATATCGAGGTATTACTGTATAGGATTTTCACGTTAAATATACATTTCCGAAAACAAATTTATAGCGGAAAAGATTCAAAATAAGGTGGCTTACTATGTGGTTGTATCAGATTTCCTGGAACGGCTGATGTGATTTACCAAAAATTGGCCAAATCACCTCCCTGTAAAACAATTAACTCTAAGCCCTTGGCCACCCCGTCTGGGATACATGGCGTCTGGCAATGAATGAATGAATGAAACTTCCAGAAGGGAATGTACATATAATCAAATGTACACACCATCTTAACAGTAATAACTGCCTTGGAGTAACAAATCTAAGTCTATCAAATAGACCTTTATTAGAAAAGTATTATTGTGATTTGGTAACATATGAGACAACCTAACCTGGCACAGGCCTAGCTTAAGTACTGGTTGTATAACAAATTAACCCAAATCCTTAACCCGCCCCGTCCCGACCATTTTTCGACATTTTTTTTTTTTTTTGCTAAAACTTTCGCTTTTGGTCAGAAACAATGGTCAGTGGCAAAGAAATTGGTCCCCAGGGTCCATAATTACCCTAACCAGGTATGCCTTGGTCCCACCTGGCCCCGTGTTCTCCGTAGGCGGTCTGAGCCTCTAACGTTTTCTGTGGTATTATAAGTCTGGGAAACCAATGAAAGTAAGTAGATATGTATTTATTACAAACATAAAAACATGTGATAAAAGAGTATATTGGATTTTATACAAAAATAGAGCAGAAATAAGCATTGTACCATCGTGCGAAACGAGCAAAATCGGCCAACTTGGTCACGATGAATCGCTAACATTCTAAAATCATGATACATATCATTTTTTTTACTTACATAATACTTCTACAATAACATTATACCATTTTACATTTTATTGAACTGTTTTTACGTATTCACAGGCCTTTTGATGACATTTAGCGTAATGTTAGCGCTTATTTACGTAGTGAGTGAACTCGCTGTGACTGTTTCAACTCGTATTGTGTTTTTTATACTTACATAATACTTTTCTAATATTATTATACACTTTTCAACTTTATAGAACTGTTTTGAGATTATTTCAGGCCTTACGTAAATATACAGCGTAATAATAGCGCATAATAACACACATGGTGAAGTCGCTATGACAACTATTTCAACTTACAACCTATTTTTGTACTTATATAATAATTCTCCACTAACATTGCACATGTTTACACTGAATATAATTGATATCACATAATTTCAGAACTTACGATGGAACTGAGCATCATATTAGCGTGTACTTACACAGGGAGTGTTATCGCGATATCATTTGTTTCATCTTACACTAGTATTCAACTTATAAAATATCTTACTACTAACATTACAACAAATTTCACTTTATATAATTCCTATCACATACTTACTGACCAGAATGTGGGTGTACTCGTGACATCAATTATTACAACTTACACTATTGTTCAACTTATACGTTTTATTCATGCTAACATTACACCCGTTTCCACTTTATTTCCTTGCTATCGCATATTTACTGACCAGAGTGTTATACTGAGCGTCATATTTTCGCAGATTTACACAGTGGGTGTAGTTTTGATATCAATTCTTTCAACTTACACTAATTCTCAACTTATACATTACTTTTCTGAAAAAATAACACCCGTTTCAACTTTATATTTGACTTAGCACCTACTGACTGGCCTTACCATTATAATGAGCGTCATTTCGCCTTCCCACACAGTTTCAGTAGTGTAGGAAATTATGATACTCCTTGAAACAAGGCTGAAGGCACAAAGCAACATTGCACTCGACACACTCGTACCTTGTGTCTTTTTCTCTGAGTGGATGGCCTGACTGTCGAGTGCTTACATACATGGCAGCGACGCTGGGGTTTACGACGGTTTGGGTCGGAAGGGATTGCGCTGGGATAGTGGCGTCCTGCAAGACGTAGGGGAGTCTGAGCAGCCATGGGGGTGCGGGTGCGGTGTGTGGGTCTTTCCTGGGCATGCTTGGCGATTATTTCACGTGCCAGCTCCCTCACAAACCCCTCAAAGGTCTCAGATACTCCGGTGGTCATTGCGTGCAGGTAGTGGGCGTTCAGGACCGTGATGTCGAGCAAGTGGAAAAAGAGTTTCTTGTACCACTTCATCGTGGTCCTGGCACAGTCAACACTTGAAATCATCGAGTCTGACTGATCAACTTGCCTCATGTTCAGATTATAGTCCAGTACAGACTCGGGTTTCCATACGTTGCGCCTCCTCTCGCTACGGTGATCCACGGAGTCTGTGCGCTGCATCAGGGGGCTGTGAACAGTTGATAGGAGGCAAACTTCCCTGTTGTGGTTCCACAGGGTGGCAAGGATGTTATTGGCCTAGAAGAAAACCACCTCGTTCTTGTCAAGTTTCCTCCCTATCTTGACCATATGGCGACGGTTTCTCTTGACTGTACCACAGACTCCGGTGTCGTGTTGGTGGAGGAACCTAGCGAGAAGAGGGCTAGTGTACCAGATGTCCAGGTACAACACATGACCACGATGAAGGTACTCTTCTATCATTGTCTTCACCACGGCCCCAGAGAGTCCTATACTCCGATCTTCTGTTATATCTGTCTGTGCGCCCGTGTACAAGACTATGTCTTGCACATAACCAGTCTTACAGTCACACATAACAAAGATCTTGAACCCGAAACGGTGTCTCTTGCTGGGTATGTACTGCCTAAAGGAAATATTGCCTCTCCACAACACAAGACTCTCGTCTATGACGAGGTCTCTGTAGGGATAAAATGAGGAGCGGAACATTTCCCGTAAATGATCAAATACCAGCCTAATTCTCCTCATTTTATCTGTGTTATTGGCATTGGCTGGATCTTCTGCATCAAAAAAGTGGAGGCGGCCGAGAATATACTGAAATCGGTTACGACTCATCACCTTTCCAAAGAAAGGTGTGAGGATGATTGGGTCAGTTGTCCAGTAGGCAGGAATTTGGTTTTTCCTTACCACACCCATCAAGAGAACCAGGGCCAAAAATAGGAACATCTCTGAAATTGTAACGGGATAGTCATACTGTTGGGAATGCCTGCTCGTGGTTCCCAAACGTTCACTTTCACGGCGCTGTGATTGTGAAAAGATATTAGTTTGTTCAACTATGCGCCCCACAAATGCCTCACCAAAGAACAAGTGGAAAAAATCCACCCTAGACGAACCTGCATTCACACCTGGAGCCGTGCAACCAGACCGCCACTCCTCAGTGAAAGGGTGAATGATGGGAGTAAAATTACTCCCATCTTCCCAGTTCCACGTGACACCACCGTCTCCAGCCACGTCCCCATCGTCCCCTTCGTCAGGGTGGGGAGGTGAGGGTGGTGGGGGAGGTTGGGGAGGTGGAGAGCGGCGCCTCTCATCACTCGCACTTCTCTTCCCTCTCCCTTTTCCTTTACCCTTTCCCTTCCCTTTCTTTCCTTTCCCCACATCCTGGGGCTGTGGGGAGGAAGTTTGGGAATATTCTGGGGCGAAAGAAGTGCTGGGGAGTGACTCCACCTCCTCTCCCCTAGGCCTACGTGCACCACGTGCTCGTGCTGCCTCCCTCACACTACTTGCCCCTTCACCCCGCACTACCCCCACACCACTCTCACTTTCACCCCACGCTGCCGCCACAACACTTTCCCTTTCACCCAGCAATCCCACCACACCACTTTCCACTTCCCCAGACAAAAGACTTTCACCTTACCTTATATGTCTTCTCGCCCCACCTTCTGATCCTCGTGGTGATATTTTTTCTTTTCCCAACCACGAGGCGATATCACGTCCTAAGCCGCCGTCATCCTCATCGTCCTCATCAGATTCGGGATGGAGAGATAGCCATGCACGTGGTTGGGGAGCAGGCTGGCCTTCCCTTGCTTTACGGTATGTCACATACCGCGTTTTTCGGGGCGAAGGGACCTCCTCATCACTGCTACTTATTTCTTCCTCTGGCTGGACGTAATCGCGATCTACCACATCATCGTCGAGTGGAGAATCACTATCTCCAGTGAAGGCTTCCAGGGCGGATGCAATTTCCTCGTCTGAGAGACCTTTCCGCGCCATGTCTGACCTGGGTCACTACTAGCAGGTGAGTGACCGAGACAAGGGCGGGTGCGGGTCACGCGGGGTCTAGGATGCTGCCCGCCTGGCGGCAGGTAGGGGAGGCTTGGGTACGTGGGCGAATTGAAAATCTCGCGCGAATTTTGAAAATTGTGGAAATTATGAACCTTGCAATTGCAGGACGTTGAAGTACGTCGACGGGATTAGCTGTGACATAACGTGAGGACGTGGAAGTACGTCGACAGGACGCCGCGGGTTAACCCCTTAAACGCGGATCGTCGCGTTTGCGACACTCGGCCAAAAGGACATGACGGCGGGTCGTCGCGTTTGCGATTCTAGTAAATTTTGAATAACCGCGGGCAAGCAGGTTCCAGCTGGTATTGTCTATCAGTACCACCACCCTCTAGCTACAACTAGCATACTTTACCTTTGTACTACTGACCTCAGTTGTTGCCAAATATCGCGTTTTCCCCCTGTCCCCCCCACACCACGGCCCGGCCAGCCTGGCTGTGATACATGGCAGCGCTCTGAGCGATCAGAACTGTAAATCTGCGCTGTCCTCTCACAAGCAGTTTATGCTACTAGGAAACGCTTGTTTCCCCAGTTGTAACACTAGCTTTTTTTCTCACGGTTTGCCCCTGTTTAGCGTCAGTTTACTGCAGGCTTTCAAAGTGACATTATGGCGAGTTCTAGCTCTTCCCAGTCAGTGCAAGCGGCCAACAGGAACGAGAATAAAGTGGCGGACGTAAGGCAGAATAAAAAGCGCGCCGTGGTGATCTTTTGGGAAGTAATATGATTGAAAATAATGTAGTATACATGTTTTTAGCTGTGAAAATGGAAATGTTTGTTGAGTGACGGGAAGACCGCCGCCACAGTGCATGTCGGCCGTACGCTCCGTTGATTTTAGCCTTATTTTCAGTGCTTATTGTACAAATATGGATTCCTAACTACCTTTACGTTGTAGTATAAAGTTTACTGTGACAGAATGAGGCTGTGGTAGAGGGGAAACCGGGTTGCTGGAGGTGTGAAAGTGAAGATTTGGTTACCCAACTTTGCAAGCCTCCACAAGTCCTTGGGTAGTCCAAGAAGGCTCAACACCTGTCTCTGGAGAAAGCTGAATGTGAGTACTATCTGCCATACCAAGTATAATGTTCTAGGGTTAATCTCTGATTTTTGGCGAATATTTTCCTACAGGTACTCAGACCGCGATAAAACCCCGCCACTCGGGGGGGAACGACTGTACACAGCCGTGTTTAAGGGGTTAATAACCAAATGCCACATCTATCAAAAACAAACTTACTGGTAATCCTAAAACGTTACAAAATTAGCTAACGCTGAATATATACAAAATTTAAGCTCTGGTTGTGTGTGTTATAAGTTTCTATGATAATGACTCAAATTACACTGAATCTGTGATTAAATACATTATTTTGAAAAAAATAAAAAATAAATAAAGTGAGTAAAATAATGGGTTCTTTCAAATGGCTTTTATTGAAAAAACTCATGACAAAACCGGGCCACCCACTTTGGTGCCAACCCTGATGAAAGGGAAAGTATGATGAAAATTGAGTATAGTAAACTTTATCTGTCGTTGCAATATCCAGCATTGCTGGCTTGACTCTATTAAAGTAGTATCCTGTATCGAAACGGGACATAACCAGCGTTTCTATGCAACATCTGGCACTGAGGTGTATCAACTGGCTCATAAAGGGTAGCCAACCGGCACTGTATTACCATAAGGTATCATTATTTTATGCTTAATTTTTATCTTTTACCCATGGGAAAGTTGTTTGGGTAGAGGTTCAAGATGAACAGCATTGCAAAATCCGTCTCGACACCGAATATTGAGCTGATGAAGGGTACTATGCAATATCCGGTACTTTGCTTTACGTGACGTAGGGCTTGGCTAAATTATGCCGAATAACTGATAATTTACAGTATTCACTTTTACTTAAAACAGTACTCCAAACTCGGGGACACTGGAAATTTAGCTTTACACGCAGCAGGGAAGGGCAGATGGATATGGTGGCGTGGGTGTGCTGTTAAGGAAAAATGGGTGAAATGTGTCATGAATGTAATGGGTGTGACTGAAGTGATTATAGAAGTGAAAATTTTGTGGTAGGCTCCCATTTTCATTTATAATGGCATATGCTCCACAGGCTGGCTTGGATGATGTAGAAAAAGATAGATTCTGGGATGACTTATATGTGTGGTAAGTGGTATGGGGGATGATGAGGTTGTAGTATTGGGAGGGGACTTAAATGGTCATGTAGATGGTGCAGCTCAAGGATATGAAGGGGTGCATGGGGGATGCACATATGGTACAAGAAATGAGGAAGTAGAATGGATACTTGAGTTTGGGAAGACAATGAACATGATTGTGTGCACCACTCATTTTAGGAAAAGAGAGTGTAGTTTGATTAAATGCGAGTCTAGGGGAAATAGTAGCCAGATAGTCATTTTAGGAAAAGAGAGTGTAGTTTGATTAAATGCGAGTCTAGGGGAAATAGTAGCCAGATAGACTATTTCCTGGTCAGGAGGGCTGATAGGAAGTTTGTGAGGGATGCTGAAGTTATAGGAAGCAAAGAGTGTGTGCAGCAACACAAATTACTATGTGACATTGTGCTTAACCCCCACGTGCCGGGTGACAGCATAGGCCGACACAAAAGGGGTGGACAACCGCCGGGAGAGGAAGGAGCCCCAAATGCAATCCCGCCACAGTTTCAACTGGCTGCCATTTGATCTCATCACCAAAGGGTAGGGAAAGACTCTGCCACCCGACGCATGCATACCTCAGTCTTCGCTGTCACTTAGGTAGGTGCTGAACGATGTTTTCTGAAACCTCTTCGTCTCATTGGACCCCTTGTCTCATCCACCCCTGCCAAGCCTCTACCCAAGGATGCTAGGAAAGAGCTCAGTGAAAGTGCCATAGGGCGTGCCTTGGATGCCACTGTGTCTAGTTTATCTAGTATTGGAGAAGTTATCATGTTGAGTGCAAAGCCAAAGCCAGGGCCGTGCACACAAGCACAAAGACGTCGTGCTTCAAGTGCTAAAAATTACTCATCATCTTCACATCCTTACTCATTAACCTGCAGACCTGGGGATACTTTCATTCGCAAGAAGAAGAGTTGTTGAGTAATATGGTCGTTAATTTGTTTCCCTAACTGCTATATTTTCCCCTGACATGAAGGTTTGAAAAATGGCTATTTTGGGAAATATTGCTGTGGGGAGAGGGAGGCCACGCCAAAAACATTTCCAGCAACTAAGGGTTAGGGAGCAGGTGATGAAGACCTATGCATCTGGGAGGAAAATATGGAAGTTGAAAAATCAAGCACTAGGGAATGCCTTCTATAGCAAGATGAGTAGAGTGGTGGCTGAACAGCGAACTATTGACAGAAGTGTTAACGAACGGTACAGTGCTCTCAGAAACACTCTCCTGAGAGTTGCTGATTCAGTGTGTGGATGAAAAGGGGGCACCCTGTGATATAAGTAGCATGGTAATGGGATGAGAGTTTAGAAGCTGCAGATAAGGAGAAAAGGTTTTTCTGGGAATGGAAATGGGGTGGTAACCAAGAGAAATACTGTACAGGTAGACCCTGAATTACGATACCCCTAGATGCAATACCCTGGAATAGTGATGGGGGTAGAAATACCAACCTGCTCCACCTATCGTAGGTCTACCCCCAGTTTTGTGAATTTTTTTGTCTTTTTCTCTACTGAGTTTGATGATGATGATGACCATCATCATCATCATCCAATCCTACACTGCCCCAGGAGGAGCATAGGAACCCAGAGCTAGGCATGTTGGTCCAGACATTTAAGATGAGAGTGACCAGCCTCACTCATCCCTGAGTGGTAGTACGTGAGCAATGAACCCCAACCACCCTTTGGATAAAAACCTTCACTGGTTCAATCCGATAGGAGTGCCGTAATTACCCACCAAACCATCAGGTGCCAAAATTTGGTTATATGGTTATCACTCAGCGTGGTAAATGGTTTCCTGGTGTACAGGAAACCATTTGGCTTGTCACTCAGTGTCGAGTCACCCACAGGCAGAAGGAAAAGGAGAGAATGAAGCAAAGAAAGATGGAAGAGAGAGTGGAAAGTCACCTGTAGGCAGTAGGACAAGGAAAGAATGAAGTAAAGAAAGACAGAAGAGGATGGAGGGAAAGAAGGATGAAGGAGAGGAATAGGCAGACACCCGAGAGCAGCAATACATCGAGTGAGTAAGTATTTTACACTAAATTTTGTGTTTAGGCTGATTTATCAACTGTTTTTAGACTTACATTAATGTGTTTTAGTCATAGGTGGAGTGAACACTACCATTTGGGGTATGGATTCTCGCCCATCAGATGGGCTACAAAACAGTGTGGACAACTAGGTGACTCAACAAGGAATATTTCGTGTTTGACCACTGAACATCTAACCTATCATGGAATACATAATAATAATTTTAAATAAACATTAATAATTATGAAAGCCTTAAAGAGTAAACATTTTATGCACTGATGAAAACTGTGACATTGATAAATCATGTGCTTACATTTGGACTGTTCAAGGAAGTTGAAAATACAAAGGAATTTCTAAGTAAATGTTGGAAAGTAAGAGAGAAGAAAATAAAGAAGCTCAGCAACCAGAACAGTAGCTACAACAATATAAAGAAGGGCCATTGAAAAGGCTATCCCATTCGCATCATCAATCAATATACCACGTGTTTATAATCGGACTGTTTAAGGGAAAACGCTTTGAAAATACAAAGGAATTTCTAAGTAAATGTTGGAATATAAGAGGGAAGAAAATAAAGGAGCTCAGCAACCAGAACAGTGGCTAAAAGGACATAAAGAGGGGATGTTGAAAGGGCTATCCCGATCACATCATTGATCACATTCCGCGTCCAAACATAAACGATTCTCTGTCAAGACGATTTGCACCTTTGACTATGCTGCGTCATTCATACTTTATTATTATGCATAACAGATGTTTATTTAACTGTCCTGGGACTGTCTGATGGTGAGATTGGATACAGTGCTGCTGCTTCTCTACCGAGTTTGAATACGAGTTGGAGATCGCATTCTCCAGTGACCTTGACTGGGTAAGTGAGAGGGGCACTGGTTTTAGGTTTAGGTTAGCTTCTTTTACAGCTGTTGAGCCACGTAGACTGGCTTTAAACTTTTGGGGGGACTCATTTGGGTGGGTTTAGAACTTGGCTGGAGGGGAAACCCAAGACAAAAACGCATCCCTATACTTTACATGTTAAATCTACCCGGGATACGATACTCCGCCTAACGATGGGTTTTTCCTTAACTGCATTGTTAAACCAGGGTTTGCCTGTACTTAGCTGCCAAGCATAGGGCTAGAAAAGAGGTACAGAGGACAAAATCTGAGTCTCAGAGACTTTTACTGGATAACCTAAATAGTGTTGAAAGGATGACTATGATATTTAAGGTGGCAAATAAGATGGGGAGGGAAAACAGGGATACCATAGTTGAGCAGTGTGTGAAGAATTATGCAGGAAAAGTACAGTAGTGGTAACGAGGACAATAAAGACACCTGGAGCGAGCATTAACCCATTCACTGCATCAGTGTTTGTTTACATGTACATCCAGTGTGCTGCAGTTTTCAAATATTTAGGAAAAAAACACTAGAAAAAAAATAATATTGTCAAAAGATTGTGAAAAAAATCCTGAGTTCAATGGCATATAACACAATATAGCCAACAAAAAAAATTATCTCTAAGACAGGTACGTGAAGTACTAAATATTCCCTGTGCAGTGGTGCCAGGCAAACGATGTGTTATGGTTGCACTGTGTCGTCAGTGTCAATCTTGCAATCAGATAAGGTGTAAATCATCATCTGAACCATCACTGTCATCATCTAACAACGTATCACTATCATCACTACGCTCATCCAGAGATTTCATCCAATATTTGCTTGGGCTACTCCTGGCGGCAGCATGGAGAAGATTTCGTACCATTACCTTCGGCAATTTGTAGGTAACGGAGCTGAGCTCTGCTCCTCATAAAAATGCATAATCTATGTATGGCAATATTCTATAGGGTGCCATGAGTTGCTAGCTGATTTATTTCGTGCCATTTCTGATGGCGGATTTTTTGAAAGCAGGAAATCATATATGATACAGCCGCAGTCAGAGCCATTTAGACTCATATATCATATATGATACAGCCGGAATCAATGGATTAAAACCAGTAGCTGCATGAGGAGTCTGATTGGAATAAGAAAGGTTTGGAGTTGGCAGATCCAGTGTTTGGCCCATGGTCTTTGACTGGTGCTGCTACGGTGAGCAGGGCAATAGGCAGGATGCAGGTGGGGAAGGCAGCAGGTGTGTCTGGGTTGACAGCTGAAATGCTGAAGGCCTCAGGAGATTGTGGGGTTAGTTACTGATTTGATAAAATATGATTATACACGAGTGTGTTCTCCTAGATGATTGGCTGAAGTGTGATTTTAAATGGGTACATAAGAGGAATGTTCTGTTATACACTCGCTCACCACTTCGAAACAGTAAATGTAAGACAAGTGGTAGCAAAGCAGTAGCCTACATTCATCTATCTGATAACTGTGTGAGAAGGATGGGGACAGAAGAGGGAGCGATAGGAACTATAAACTCCCCCAGCCTTCCTCCTCCCTTAACCTGTCCCCTCCCACACAGTGGTACCAGACACTTGAGTGTCTGGCTCCTGCTTCACTAATGGTTGTCTCATGCATAAAGGCGTATAAGGCTGAACTGTCCTCGGGTGTACAAGGGGAAGGGCGATGCCCTGGAAAGAGGAAAAGAAGTTTTGGACCAGATAATGAAGGTAATGGAGAGTGTTCTAGAAGGAATGATAAGAGAAAGCAAGAATATTGGTGAGATGCAGTTTGGGTTTATGCCAGGCAAAGGGAACACTGATGTCATATTCTTTGTTCAACAGCTTCAGGAAAATTATATAGGAAAGGGATCTGTGGAGATGACCTTTGACAGGGTCCCTATGGAGGTGGTGACGTGGGCAATAAGAAAGCTTGGAATTGAGGAATGGCTGGTTAGAGTGGTTCAGGCTGTGTATGTGGGTGCTCGCACCCAGGTGAGAGTGAATGGAGATTTGAGTGATGAGTTTTCCATGAATGTTGGTGTGCATCAGGGGTCATTCTTGAGCCCCCTGTTGTTTATCATGGTGCTCGAAGCCCTCTCACAGGACTTAAGAAATGGACTCCTGTGGGAGATGTTGTATGCCAATGATTTGGTGTTGATTGCAGAGAATGAAAGGGGGGTGGGGGAAAGATTTAAGAAGTGGAGAGATGGTATGGGGCAGATGGGCTTGAGAGTAAATGCAGATAAAACAAAGGTGATGGTGCCTTGGGTTGGTGGAAGTACTGTCAAAGATGAGGGAAAGCGGTCAAAAGCGGTTTGCCACAAGGGAATGGGAAAAATTTCCATCTTGTGCCGTGTTTGTGGTAAGTGGGTGTGTAAGACATTTAGTGATTGAGGCAGACTGCGAGATAATGATGATTTCATGTGTGCAGTGTGTTGGGGACAGCATGTGTTGATTCTCAAGTGTGAAAGGGCTGATCTTGCTGGTCAGTCTTTCAAGTGTATGGAAGAGTTTTGATATCAAGTGGGTGCAGCTAGCTCTGTGGCTAGAGTGAGGAGTGGCTGGAAAAAGTTCAGGGAGCTGCAGCTTCTCCTGACAATGAGAGGGCTCTCCCTCTGTGTTAAGGGATCTTTGAATGCACCATGTGTTAGGAATGCAATGCTGTATAGTAAGGAGACCTGGGCATTAAAAGAATGGACATTTGCAGGATCAAATGTACAAAAATGATAATGATTAGGTGGAAGTGCAGTGCATCCTTGAATGCAAGACCAGGGGAATCTAGGTTCATGATGGAAGAGTTAAGAGGAAGGATGGGAATGGAGTGAATTATTGTTGTGATCAGGAGAGGTAGATTGAGATTTTTTTTTTTTTTTTTTTTTTTTTTTAATACGAGGAAGAAGGAACCAAAGGCCATGAGCCCACAGTAACAGTTCCCTCCAAGAGAAAAACAAAATACAATAGAGAGCCAAATTCAAGATCCGATCATTTTGAGATGCCTGGACACATTGCGTTTGAAAGACTGGAGATCATAGGCAGAAGGAAATACAGACAGAGGGAGACAGTTCCAGAGCTGACCTGTTGCATAAATGAAAGACTGGGAGTAACGGTTAACTCTTGCATTAGAGAGTTGGAGAGAAAAGGGATGAGAGTTTGCTGCCAGACGGGTGCTACGCGCCCGTCGTAGAGGTGAAGGAATACAACCAGACAGTTCAGAGGAGCAGTGACCATTAAAGTAGCAATAGAAAAAGAGATAAAGATGCAACAGAGCGGCGAAGAGACAGAGGTTGAAGGGAGTCAGTAAGAGGAGGAGAGTTAATGAGACGAAAAGCCTTTGACTCCACCCTATTGAGAAGAGCTGTATGTGGGGAGCCTCCCCACACATGAGAGTTGTACTCCACACAGGGGCGGATAAAACCCCTGTATAGAGTCAACAACTGTGCAGGGGTAAAGAAAGAGCGGAGTCGGCTTAGCACACCCAATCTCTTGGAAGCAGATTTTACAAGAGATGTAATATGATCTTTCCAAGATAAGTCCCGAGTAAATGAAACCCCAAGCATGTTCAAGGATGATGCAGGATTAAGCTGAATATTATTAAACATTAGTGGGTATACCTGTGGAAGATTTTGTCGCGTTGATGATGTAAGAACTGAGTCTTAGATGCCTTAAAGACAACCATATTTTTACCCCAGTCAGAGATACGAGCCAAGTCAGACATTAGGTGTGCCATAGCCTCATCCCTTGTTTGTTAAAGTAACTGTTGAGATGGGCGTTGCGGGAACCGAATGGAAAGGTGAAGGGTGGAGTCATCAGCGTATGAGTGGATAGGGTTAGATGTACAGCTTAGAAGATCATTGATGAATAAAAGGAAGAGAGTTGGTGATAGGACAGAGCCCTGAGGAACACCACTGTTGATAGATCTAGGAGAAAAAAGATGGCCGTCTACAACAGCGGCTATAGAACGACCAGAAAGGAAACTAGCGATGAAGGCACAGATAGAAGGATAGAAACCGTAGGAGGGCAGTTTGGAAATTAAAGATTTATGCCAGACTCGATCGAAAGCCTTTGAGATGTCAAGTGCAATGGCAAAGCTTTCGCCAAAGTCCCGAAAGGAGGATGACCAGGAGTCTGAAAGGTAGGTGAGAAGATCGCCAGTGGAGCGTCCCTGACGGAACCCATACTGACGATCGGAAAGAAGGTTGTGATAGGAAAGATGCCTTAAAATTTTTCTAATAAGAATTGACTCGAAAACTTTTGAAATACAGGACGTTAAAGCAATTGGACGATAGTTGGAGGGTTGGGAGTGGTCACCCTTCTTTGGGACTGGCTGAATGAGAGCAAACTTCCAGCAAGAAGGAAAGGTACAAGTTGACAGACAAAGGCAAAAGAGTTTGCCTAGGCAGGGTGTAAGCACAGAAGCACAGTTCTTGAGAACAACAGGAGGGACCCCATCAGGCCCATATGCCTTGTTAGTACTGAGGCCAGTGATGGCAGAAAATACATCAACTGAAGAAATTTTAATGTCAGCCATGAGGAAGTCAGAGGGGGGAAGTGATGGAGGAACAGCACTGGAATCGTCTAAGGTGGAATTGGAGGAGAAAGTCTGTGCGAAGAGATCTGCTTTATCAGTAGAAGAAATAGCTACAGAACCATCAGAGTAGAAAGGAGGAGGGAAGGATGATGAGGTAAAGTTGTTAGAAAGATTTTTGGCAAGGTGCCAGAATGAGCGGGAAGAATTCGAGTTGGAGAGTTGAGAGCATTTAGTATGGATGAAATTATTTTTAGTAGAGCGAAGAACAGACAGGTTTGGGCATGTGAAGAGGATGGAGAATGACAAATGGGTGCAGACAGTGACAAGTGTTAACACTGGGGGTAGAGTTGTGACAGGCAGACCAAAAAAGGCCTCGGACGAGGTCATAGACTGTGACCTCAGGGATAAGGGGCTGAATAGAGAGGCTGCCAGAGTTCGAGCAGCATGGAGAGCCGCCATTAGGTGACCAAGGCCGATGCATGCAAGCATGTTGGAGCCTTTACAAACGAAACAAAATGAATGGAACTTTAATGGGTAATTTTTCTGTAATCAACCATACATTTAAACTCTTGACTCTGAGGATTTATTATTCTTTTTTTGTTATTCTTGCTGCAAGTATATACAGTACCCTCGCGTCCAACACGCGTTAATCCAGCACGATTCACGTCCAGCATGGAGAGCAAATAATTAGTATTATTTAATATGATTTAATTACTACAACACAAGTGTGTTAGCATAACACGCACAGAGCTCCGAGAAGTGGGCGAAATCCGCAGAGTTCACCTCTAGCACGATCACCCCCGGTCCAACGCGGTCATACTGGACATTCCCATGATGATGATAGCCAATGAAAACTTCTGATCAAGTAGCCTTCCCCGCCCGCTATTGTGACGTGATCGTGATGCCGCTCAATTAAAAATGCTTCTGCTGTCACGTGATGTTTTGTTTAAATTTCTCCCGCCACAGCGCCACTCAGTCGCATAATTCGCATTGGAAGGTGCTTTATTCTTGCTGTATTTTCTGCCCTTGTTACTGCATTTTACCCTGCTCACGATGCCTAGGAAGCCTTCTGAGAACCCCAAGAAGCGTCGGCACCTCGATGCTAGAAAGCATCGAGAGGAAGAAAGGGGAGAGGAAAGTTGACATTGCCAAGGCCTACGACATGAATGAAGCCAACGTGAGGACCATAATAAAAAACCAAGACAAGATCCTGGCAGCCGAAGGCTATCACACAGCACTTCATACCAGGTTTGCCGAGGATATGATGGTAAATCGGAACGGTAACGTGGTAAAATTGCCGACGATACCGCGGGCATTTGGAATTCATCTGGATGGATTCCTGCCGAGGATACGATGGGCAAAAGAGTGTGACCAAAACCCAGGCGACTCGACAGAGAATGTATCGTACTACAGCACTGAACATTTGGCCTGACACTGAATACATATTAATATTTTATAATAAATATCAATTGTTTTGAAACCCTTCTCATCGGCATGTGTACCAGTTTATAAACAAAGTTGCTTCTCCTTATTCTCTACCGAGTCAGCGACAGCAATCACTTTCCACAGTCACGAGACGGGGCTCTGGCAACAGTGTGAGAAGCATGCCCTTTGCCGAGGATACAAGGAACGTGTGTGATAACGTCCAAGTTTTGTTCCACTTAAATCTTCCTTGGCCGTTCCTGATACGAGGTACTGTGTGATACCTTACAGAGTGCTAAGACAGGCAGAAGCAGGACCTTCCATGGCTGTGGACGAAGATAGTGATTCTGAGTGTGACTTCGAAGGATTTATGAGGGAGGTTGAGGAGAAGCAGCAGACATTACCCGCTAGTGATGCCAGCAGCCATCCTCCGGGGACCCAGTAGGACTACCTACAGCCTTGGATACCACCTTCCATTCCCAGCAAGCCCACCAACACTATCCTAAAAGGTTAGTTATCATTCATAGCACAGTACCATTTATTATAATTACAATAGTACCAATATATGTATAGGTATATGGTAGGTATTTAGGGTGACTTTTCCTAGGGTTGCTGACATAATTCATTTTTCCCCATAAGCTCTATTGTTTGTCCAACACATTTTTGGTCCAACACGTGACCCATGCATGACAATATTACCGTGTTGGACGCGAGGGTACTGTAATTGTATTAGCCTTAGAAGAGATTGAATATACACTAGTCAATATTTACCTCTTCAGTGGAAGAGGTCTTTCCTAAGATGAATAAAATTGTCTGGAGGTAGCATGAAGAATATTTAATTTAGAAAAAGTCACTGGAAGGAGGGAGATAACAGCATTAAAAAAAAAAAAAAAAGCACTTAATTTTTGTGCAATGACAGAAACTGCACGACTACACAAAAATGACTGGCTCAGACACAAAGGCATAACTCTGCCCCATTCCAGTTCTCCCCGGTTCTACCTAATTCAACTTGATCCCTTCAATCCTTGGTTGATTTGCTACCTTCAAAGAAAAAAAATAACATGCAAGATATCTTGTAATAAACAGACTGAGGAATGTTGTATTTAACCTCTATACTCCAAGAAGACCTAAGCTAAATAAAATTGCTTAATGGTAAGAATAAATACTGGTAAATGGAACTGCATTACAGTATCAGAGGGTTTAAAAAAATAAATTCATTTACCACACAGCAAATTTACACAGTTGATAATAAGTTGCTCCTAAAATGTCTCCAATGTAAAGGCATCCACATACAATATACCAACTCAGTTTTTTTTATTGAGGTGAAGATGCACTTGATAGGTTGGTGACGACTGGCTAAATGCAACATGTCCGAATAACATATACTAACTCAAATTTCTCCATTAGATATATGTTGTCAATTAATAATAAAGAGATTATGAAGTAATGTTGCATTCAGCCAATCATCACCAATCTGTCATGTGCAAAAAAAAAAATGGAGTATAAAACCAGTTTCCCTTCCATCACTAAAACTTACTAGCACAATGTATGGACAGATGATCTTTACTAGGGGTGAATACCTTTGTTTTATGTACCAAGCAAAGGTGACCAAAATGGCCAAATTGTTTTGGCATTGGTCTGCTAAGGGTTGATGGAATGGTATGATGAAGAATAATGAAGAAGGTATGTCCAGTAGCAAAATGTTTGGTACCACTAAGTGGGAATGCCCACTATCAACTCACTTGGTGTACTGCTACCTACAGGTGACCTTGTTCTAAAAAACAAGCTAAATGGTTTCCTAAACACTAATGGTCTATGATCTGAGAACAATGTGTATTTACATAACTCCAAATTTTGGCCAAAACATGTCACCATGCTGTCAAAGCGAATAGAGACATAATAATGGATCTTTTGTTGCTGTAAAACCAAAAATAAAACAAAAAAAATTAATAAGATCTAAAATTAAGGAACAAGAGCTTACGCACATCTTCATCAGTGAAGCGGTCACCCATGGATACAAGGAGGTCTCGCAGGTAGTCCTCGTTGATGTAACCCTGGTTGTTCTCATCGAAGCACCCAAATGCATTCTTTATCACATCTTCTGGGTCTGTGCCCTGTAATGGATAGTGGCAGATGACGAGAATAAAACAGTGCAGCGTCATTTAGAAATCAGTGATAAAAAAAAATTCTGAAAGATTAAGGGACACACAAATACCACATCCAACTCAAAGGTCTAAAAACTTATTAATGGAAAAAAAAAAAAAAAAAAAAAAAGATTCAGTAGTGCTGGACCAAATTACAAAAATCATCAGTAGCATCCAAACCATGATTCCTACATGTAAAAAAAAAAAAAAAAAAAAAAAACCTAATCTGTGTTTCCCCATGAGCAGCATAGGAGCCCAGGGCTAGACTAGTTGGTCCTGACATTTAAGGTGAGAGTGACCAGCCTCACTCATCCCTGAGTGGTATTATGTGAGCAATAAACCCCAGCCATCCCTTGGATATAAACCTGCACCAGCTCAATCCGACCAGAGCACCTTAATTACCTACTAAACCACCAGGTGCCATAATTTGGTTATATGGTTACCACTCAGCATAGTAAATGCTTTCCTGGTGTACAGGAAACCATTTGGCTTGTCACTCTGTGTAAAGTCACCTGTAGACAGAAGGAAGAGGAAAGAAGGAAGGAAGAGAGGAAAGGGCAGGCACCCGAGGGCTGCACTACATCAAGTGAATGGGTCATGAGTGTCCCCACATACCACCTAAAAAAAAAAGGGGGGGGGGGATATAACTACCAAACTGCATAACCCGGTGAAATGAGGCACACAGTCATTCACACATCATCTACGCCTAAAACCTAGGTTCCACCTCACAAGCAAATGCATTTGCATCTGCATACATATACAGTACCATATTTCTTTCTTTGTTGATGCATTTAACATACACCTCCAGTATAGAGTTATTCCACTAACTGCCGTGTCATAAAAAGAACACAACCTTTGTCATATGCATCTCTGTACATTCTTCATCCATCCACTCTGATCCCTTACCAATTCCACAGATTCCTCAACCTCCTTACCACAAGTCTTCACATACCATTACTCATTTATCATAATCATCCAACTTCCTAGTGATCTATGCATCCTCACACTTTCAAACTTACATACATACACCTGACACCTCAGCTATAAATGTCCTCACTGAAATTTTCAACTTTTCCAGGACTCTTGGGCAATCCCACAAATTTAAAAGGTAGGTAATCATAATCCCAAAATACCCAACAGTTCATTATTACACACATCAATATACTGTATCTGCAATGAACACCATCAACAACCATGTAAAGTGGTACCCCTTAACATTTCTTGGGAAAGATGCTGCAAATGGCATCATATCTGTGTTGGACTGAAGTGTAACCGATGACGCAATTTGGGTCATTTAGGACAAAAAATATTCACCAAAAAATTAGTTTGGCATTAAGTGCATCAAACTTAGGTAGATTACAGGGGAAGGTATGTATACATAATTTACATACACATGTATAATTTGCATATATGTTAGTTACAGGTTTAATATTCATACAAGATAAACAAATCACACATATTAGGCATTTTTTTTAGTTTTTGTCGATTTACTCAAAAACTATTGGTCATATTGAAATTCCAAAAACACTACACGAAAGCTCGTGAATTCTGTACCTAGACACACGCTTTGTTCTTGCACAGTGCGCGCAAAATTTTGCACTAGGATGTTGGGAAGTTGCTTGAAACTATTTTTACTCTTGAACAAGTTTATTCTCCCTGCATTTCTGTACTTTTACTCATCAGTTTTGTGTGTTTTTATTAGCTTGTTGTATAAACACCAGCAAAGATGATGGTATACAATTTATACCAATACCTGTATAACCAATTTCCAACAAACCTGGACATGGAAATGTTTTTCTTTGAGCACACAGAAGCAGCCATTGCTGGATTTTCTGCTCTGTTCATGTCCCAGAAACTTACTGAAAACTTGTGGTTCCAGAGAAGGTAAAGAATATCACCTTCCAAATATTCCTTTATCTAAATTTAGTGATTTAAAAGCGACTAGCAAGTGCCGATTGATATCAACACTGGAAGGAAAAATATTATCCGATAATCAGAATCGGATGAGTAATGTTGAAAATAAAAGTACAGTAAAACTTCGATATAATGGACTTCAATAGACCGGAATTCGCTTTTATCGGACTGGAGGAGCTACCGGACTAAATTCCTATATATCAGAAAAAGTCTGATAAAGCCAGAAGCAGTCCGGACTGCCTGACCATTTCAACTGTGTTCACCACAATAAGGTAAATAAAAGACATGTTTATCAGTGTACACTACAGTATTATTATATATATTATACCATTTGATTAATGTAGTGAAGTTATAACACAGTACACTACCACAATGGTAGTCAAAACAGTTTAAAAACCATTCATGTGATCCAGACTAATGTCTGATATATCAGAAAAAGTCCGGATTAGCAGGGGGAAGTCCGGATGTCGCATTTATCGGAATTTCGCATTTTTCGGAATGGTTTAGGCCCCAATTAGTCTGTTAAAGTGGGGTCTTACTGTATACAGTATATACAGGGTATATATACTTGTTTTACCCAGTGACCCTAGACTCTAACACTTATTTCACCACCATTCTAGGTGTGAATAAACGCTAAAATGATGAGTACTTTTCAAAGATACAGTTGTATCCCACACTGTACCGGCTGTCTTTAATGGTAAAATGCCTCAACTACAACATACAGGATATTTTGACAATAATATTATATCACGGGTTAGAATGAAGCTCGACACAAATACGGTGAATTCTCAAATTTCAACAGTTTAGAATTCGATTAATCAAATTTTGATGCATTTTGGAGTGGTCTGCCTACCTCACGTTTCGATGCAAAGCCGCATATTTTGATGCTCTCAGGGCCAGACTCTAACCCAAACAAGCAGTGATAATATTTTTTATGCGAACCAAAATGCTAGAAGTGAAGGAAAATTATATGAAAAAGTATGAGCCTAACCTAATATCATATGTGACGTGCTCTCAGGGCCAGACTCCAACCAAAACAAGCAAAGATAATATTTTTGATGCGAACCAAAATGCTAGAAGTGAAGGAAAATTATAAGAAAAAGTATGAGCCTAACCTAATATTGTACGTGACATGTGTCAAGAAGAGAATGAAAATTAACATCACTTATTCATATGTGGAGCACACAATGATAAGGTTCCGAGACAATTCCCCGTCAAATCAATTCGCCATCAGATAATTCCCCGTCAAAACATGGACGATTTCCCATCAGGACAATTCGCACCCTGGACTATTCCCCATCATTCTATAAAAATACTTACTGTATTATTAATTAATCAATACTTTAACAACTCGAAGATATAACGAGAAATGACAGGAAAAGAATCAACAATAGAAATACTAAAACAAAATGAAGTACAGGTGGTAGCAAATACAGTAGGCAGAATACTGAAACGAAGAGAAGTACAGTAATTATGAATATAAGGAGCAACATAGAAATGAACAATAGACAGAAAAAAAAAAAAAAAAAGTCATGTTGTTTAAGGACAAGAGCTCCCGGATGGGAGTAGGCACCAACAACAACAACAAGCCATGTGCAAGGTGATGTTCTGTTGTCGGCAGCCATTTTGTGACTCTCCTGCCAGCAACCAGCCATCTACAGCCGAGTGCCGCACTTTCAGCCTGTACCTTCCACATGTGGACGTGCATTTCACTGCAATTTAGTTGTATTTTCTTTGTATTTTTGTCGCAACTTACCTGTTTCAAGATGGCAAGCAAGAGTGGTTCTTCGGGTAGCAATGGTAATGGACAAGAGCAGCCTGGCACCTCTAAATCTTCGCAATCAAAGGAGAAATGGCAATACAGGAAAGGGCAGAAATACACCAAGTATACACTTGCTGACAGTATGGCAATACAGTGCAGAACTACAGTTACTTAACCACAATTATAGGGGGTGTGGGCAAAAAATCATGATTTTATGTAGTTAGGTTCAGAGGCCCCGGACCTAAACTAATTTTTCCCATAAGAAGTTCAGTTTAAATTTCAATGATCTGAATTTCATGGTGACTTTTAGGTACCCATGCCCATCGAAATTTGAGAATCCACTGTACCTAAAATGCAGGCTTCTGTGAAGGAGCTGTGGCAGACTGGTGGGAACCTGCAATTCAGGTGTACACATGCATACACTGGTGGTGTTCCATCAGTTATATGGCTCAGGTTTATTATTTAATTTTGATAGTATAAGAGTTGTGTGATTCAGTTTCTTTTCAATTTTTTATTAATCTTCAGTAAAATGTATGCAGTTAAATTATACGTTATATACTGTATACAACGTAATTAATGCTGCCTTTCTTGGACCTCAAGGAATTTAGTGCTAAATTTGAATGTTGCTTGCATATAATTTTATTTAGCTTACATAAAAAAAAAAGCTGGAACTTTAAAAAAGTTATACTAATATAAGAGGCTGCATCGAAATATCACAGTTCCTTTAGCTTTTCTATTTGGATTTTTATTCTACAGAAGTTACAGACTTTTAAAGAAAATGTTAAATGATAAATTCACTGTACCTTAATATATCAAAATGTTATTAAGACACATTAATACTCACAAGTTTGTAACAACTTTGCCACTGGGCAAATATATACTGTAATAACAGGAAACATAAAAGATATACTTTAACTTTTGTGCTTCCCTAAAAGTATGCAACGCACAATTATTAAACAAATAGGAAACATAAGTATGCAACACCCAATTATTAAACAAACAGGAAACATAAAGGATATATTGTAACTTCTGTGCTTCCCTATAAGTATGCATCACTCAATTATTAGACAAATAGTAAACACATAACATCTTGGCTTCAAAATCAAAGCCAACGCTTGGTAATTAACGATACATGAAACGGATAATGTATATAAGCTTCTGGTCATTACCCAAATAATAAAATGCAGCATTTATACTTGAAAGTACTGTACGTAAAAGCTTGGCAAGCCGGCCATTAGCCATAAATTGACATAACATTTATACTGTACTTAAAAGGTACGTAACATTTTGATCATTAGCCAACCCAGGCCAGACCAGCCTGGAGTTAATGCACAGTGGAAAGAATACACCTGTTTTAATCCCTGAGATTGGATTTAACACAGTAGCAGTCAAAGACTGTTCCTTTTATATATCACGATTAAAATTGCATTCCATAAACTAAACCATGAATGACTAAATTCAATGTATACCAACCACATGCATAAGTAGTATTGTGTACTGTACTGGCTCACATTACACCCAAAAATTTCATGCTTTCTAGATTTTAAGACAGCCTTCAGTCAAGAATATCTTATTTACTTTGAAAAACTTAGCACTGGAGTTTCTAACGTTGAAAGTGAGCAGCTCTTTATGGTCACAGTGTCTTCTGCCAAGCTAAATATTCGTCCTGACGTTCTACTTGAATCTGTGCATCATTTACAGACACGAACACTAGTGACTTACAAACAAAATTGCCAAATATCGTTCATCTCCTCGTCTGAGGAGTTACTGTCCCCTTGATACCCCCATCTACTGCCGTCTTTCTTATTATATGATATAAATCATGTCTTTATTTAGACTATAGTGAGACGAGCAACTGTTAAATATTAGCTAAATAAAGAATATAAAAACTAATGGTTGCAGGCATTTGTACACTACCATATTTATGTACATAAACCCACACGGCCACCACACTTACAGTACATACCACCAGTACACAGTATACCTCACTCAACTCATGGCTTTCAGCCTTCATTTCTTTTCTTTCTTTTCCTTCACTCCTTTCCCATTCACCCATTTATTATTCTCATCCTTCAGTCCAACAGCTGCTACATACTTCACATGCCGGAAAACGTGAAGCTGCTACATACTTCACATGCCGGAAAATGTGAAACTGCTACATACTTCACATGCCGGAAAACGTGAAGCTGCTACATACTTCACATGCCGGAAAACGTGAAGCTGCTACATACTTCACATGCCGGAAAACGTGAAGCTGCTACATACTTCACATACCGGAAAACGTGAAGCTGCTACATACATCATATGAGCATTTTTATTTTTTTTTTTATTTTTTTTAATGGGCACATTTCTAATACTGTTTGGCATCTCAAATGAACTATTTCCGTCACCATCCGAGCGTTCCGCCACCACCCATGCATCCTCAGTATTTCCCTATTACAGTACTAGTATGGAGATGAGCAACTTCAGTACTTCACCATGGCTAGACTAAGGTAAATAATGAACTCCTACATGTTTTCCCTATACTTTTCCATGTACTCTTTCATTTCATATGAGCACAGAATTATTTTTGAGAAAAAATCCCCCACCCCCCCTTTTTTTTGGTGTGGGGGGGTAGAACATGAAACCTAATGCAGCAGTTATTGGGTTAATGGTTTTCAGTAACACTTTAAGCTGTAAAAGTGTCAATACAATGAATGAAATCTTCAATAAAGGTCATTTTAATGTTTCTTCCATCCATATCCAATGTCCCGATATCGACAGAATATAATGGAAAAAAAACGCAAATATCGGAAACATGTCAGTTCAGTAAATTGTATAGTATTTAACAGTACTATCTTAATTTCAACAGAAAACTGGACATACTCACCCATAACGCATCATTCTAGACTGATTTTTCAACCAGAATCAATCCCCATTAATAACCAAATAAACTATCCATTAATTTTGACAAACTGAGAACAATCGAATCCTGGTTTTGGGGATACTTTGAAAACCATATCTGCAAATTAAAAGCAGCATTTTCCATAAAAATCTGGTGATATTTTCAATTACAGTAATTAGTTCTCAGCATTGCCTCAGCTGTTCCATCACCAAATAAATGATCCAAGGCTACATAACCATCAGGTGGTTTCCAACTCTGAGAACAACATGAGCAAGATATTAACATTTTTGCAAATTGCTCCCTTCAAAATGTGCCATGGGATTTGAAATGATGTCTATCGGTCACCATCAAATTCTTCCCCATATGGACAGGTTATAATGAAAGTTACCATGCAAAAAGATGTTGATGAACTGAGTGTTAGTGGGGGGGGGGGGAACTCCCTGTCCCCTTTCCTGGTCTCCCCCAAAAATAACCAACTGAATTTTTAATCTGCAAAATTTAATTTAAATTACTGCCAAAGGTCAAGGTCAGAATTTTTCAAATATTCATATCTAAATGTAAAGATGGTTAGAAACGTATCAGCTTAGCTCACATTTTTTTTTTTTTTTTTTTTTTTTTTTTTTTTGAGGGGGGGGGATGTGTTTCACTTACATAAACAAGTACTCTCTTGCTCTCTCTTCTTTGCACATTCACATTCATTCCCACACTTCTTTCACAGCTGCTTGCATTGGTCAGTCACACTCACTGTCACTTTCTTTAATCCACTTTTACTCTCTCTCTCTCCTTCACAGTATCATTAACAATCTCACTCACCCAGTGTCATTTACAATCAATTTCTTACTCTCTTCCACTCTCTCACCCTCACACTAACTTTCTCACCCACTCTATAACATATCTGCACACTCATTCACAAACACTGTGTCACTCATTCACAGTAATGCCTATTCACTCATAGTCACTCACTCATGTCGTCATTTACATTGCCACACTCTTAAACTCTCTACCTCACTTTCTCACCAGTTTCCCTCCCTCTCTCTCTCTCTCTCTCTCTCTCTCTCACCCAGAGTCTCTCTAACCTTATGACTTTGACGCTTATGCTCTTACTGCTTCCAGCAGTTCAGACAAGGTAATGAAAAAATAGTACGCTCTGTGAATTTCTGTTATCAACAGGCCAGACAAATAGCAGTGATTAGCAAGCATGATAAACAGCAGTGCACAGTATTGTTTATAAAGGCTCCAGGATTTCTATTATCAACAAGTCAGACAAATAGCAGTTATCAGTATGCTTGATAAACAGCAGTGTACAGTATTGTTTATAAAGGCTCAAACATGTCTGCATGTGTTGGCCTTAGTCACCTAATAGATGCTCTTCATGCTGGTTGATCTCTGGTAGCTTCCTTACTCAGTCCTTTAGCCCTATATGACCTTGTCCTGGGTCTTTTTCAGTCTGCCACTTCCAACCCAACCCCCAACACTCACACTTCTCACCTTCCACATGCAACTGTCATCCTCTATCCTCTCAACATGCCCAAACCATCTCAATCTACCCCTCCTCATTACAAAACCAATACATTCCAGTGCCATCTGTCCTTTCAACTCTTCAATCACAATCATAGTCCCCTTGAGGCCTCTCACCCAAGGATGCAATACATCCATCCATCCATCCATCATACAATCCTACATTGCCCCATGAGGAGCGTAGGAGCCTGGGGCTAGGCAGTTGCTCCCGACATTTAAGATGAGTGACCAGCCTCACTCATCCCTGAGTGGCATTACATGAGCAATTACCACCCCTTGGATATAAACCTTCACCGGGTCAATCCGACTGGAGCACAATAATTACCCACTAAACCACCAGGTGCCAAAATTTGGTTATATGGTTACCACCCAGTATAGTAAATGGTTTCCTGGTGTACAGGAAACCATTTGGCTTGTCACTCAGTGTAAAGTCACCCACAGGCAGAAGAGGAAAGAATGAAGGAAAGAAAGACAGAAGAGGGAGTGTAAAGTTACCCACAGGCAGAAGGACAAGGAAAGAATGAAGGAAAGAAAGACAGAAGAGGATGGAAGGAAAGAAGGATGGAGGAGAGGAATGGGCAGACACACGACAGCAGCACTACATCGAGTGAGTGGATGGCGAGTGCCCCCACCTACCACAAGGATGCAATACACATCCATTTAATTAATGTCATTTCTGTATGTGTGAGTCTAGGAATATCCCCTTTTCTTACTGCCCAGGTCTCATAACCATACAGCATTGCACTCATAACACATGCTGCAGATCCCTTAGCATGGAGGTAAAGCCCTCTTAATGTTAGGAGGCAACAGTTCCTTGACCTTCACTCACTCCTTACCCTACTCAAAGAGCTAAATTCCAACCCCACCTCCAGCACATAACACATACCCCAAATAACAAAACTCATCCACACACTTGAGACTCTCCAGCAAGATCAATCTTACACACCTGACAATCTCTACATGCTCTCCACAACACACCACACAAAATCAAGATTATTTTGCAGTCTGCCTCAAATACCACAACATTTCTTATGCACCCACTTATCACAAACACTGCACAAGATGGAGTTACTTCCCACACTGCACATGACCACCCCTCTGCTTTGACAGTACTACCACCAGTCCTAGATATCATCGCTTTTCTTTTACCCACATTTACTCTTAAACCCTTGTGGCCCACTCAGTCTCTCCATCTCCTAAATCCTCCCCATGCCTTCCTTTTATTCTCTGCAATCAGCAAGTCCAGCATACAACATCTCCCATGGGAGTCCATTTCTGAAGTCATGTGAGAGATCTTCAAGCATCATGACAATGAGGGACTCAAGACTGACCCCTATGCATGCCAACATTCACGGAAAACTCATCACTCAAATTTCCATTCACTCTCACCTGGGTGCAAGCACCCACATACATGACCATAACCACTCTAATTAGCCACTTCTTGATCTTAAGCCTTCTCGCTCCCCAGGTGCCCACCTCACCACCTCCCTAGGGACTCTGCATCAACAAAAGTAAAGCACAAATCCCTTATCTTTCCTATATGAGGTCCGTCAAAAAAGAAACCAAACTTTAATTTCACACTAACTAGCTGGTATAACGTGATCACAACACGAGTGCTGTGTAGCAGCGATTGAGCTTTAGTCTATCTAACGCTAACCGCATCATGCCACGTCACTTAATCATCAAGGGTACACACACTTGAGTGAATGTATGTTTAGTGCACTTGGCAACTTGTTGCAAGTTGAACAATGAAGGATCTTGAAGAGCAATGTGTGTGCATGAAATTGTTTCAAACTGAGAAAACTTTTACAGTGAAAACTGTTGCCTGACTGAATGTGAAGTTTCTGAAGAAGTATGCATCTGTAAAAGTTTGTGCCACACAATTTTAACCAAAAACTCTGAAGATGCTTTGTTACCACAAAATTTGTGCCACATCTGCTGGCAGATGAGCAAAATGAATACCCTGCCAGTCAGTCAGGGGCTGTTTGATTGTTCAAATGATGATTAAAACATTCTGAAAAATGTCATAACAAGTGATGAAATGTGGGTGTATGGCTACGATGTCGAAACAAAATGGCAGTTGTCGCAGGGAGTTGGAACACTGTCACTGCAACCAAAAAGGGCACATTGAAGTCACTCTAATATGAAGGTGATACTGATTGTCTTTTTTCACATGGTCAGACAGTCAATAAAGAATTTTACTTGGACATCCATGTGTTTGAGGGAGGCAGTGAGAAGGAAGAGGCCGAGGCATAGACAAACAAAGCCTGGATACTGCATCATGACAATGCACCTGCTCATGTGTCACTCCTTATCCATGACCTGGCAAAGCACAAAACAGCTATCATCCTCCAGCTGCCCTACTCTCTGGACTTTGCCCCTGCAAACTTTTCTTTGTTTCCAAAGTTTAAATCCACCCTGAAAGATCACCAATTTCAGAGGACAGAAGAGATAAAAAATATGCCAAGTGCACTAAACACACATTCACTCAAGTGTGTGTACCTAGATGACTAAGTGACATAGCATGATACGGCTAGTGTTAGACTAAAGCTCAAAGTCGCTGCCACACAGTGGTCCCATCATGATCATGCTACACAGGTTAATTGTTGCACTATTTTAAAAGATCGGTTTCTTTGTGGACAGACTCGAATATTTTTCCTGAAGCTTTTGGACAATGAATATGGCATCAGTGGTCCCTTTGTCTAGCACAAACCCAAACTGCATCTCATCAATATTCATTCTATTCCTTACCATACCTACTAGACCTTCATTATCTGGTCCAAAAGCTTCATGCCTCTATAATTTCCTCTTTCCAGGGCATCACCCTTCCCCTTATACAAATTACAATCACACACAGCCAGTCATCTGGGACAACACATTCATATATAACTGAATTTATTAAATTAGTAACTAAACCTATACCCATAAGTCTCCTGAGGCCTTCAGTATTTCAGTAGTCAACCCAAACACGTATACCATCTTCCCTAGCTGCATCCTGTCTACTGCCTTGCTCACTGTAGCAGCATCATTTAAAGGACAAGGGCCAAACACTGGATCTGCTAACACCAAACCTTCCCTGTTCCAGTTGAACTCATTCAGCATCCGGTTATAATACTCTCTACAGCTGTCTTTTATATCTTCACTGTCCACCAGTACCTTTCCTTCATCATTCTTCATGCACTGTTCACCTATAATATCCCTGTTTTCCCCCTTCCTCTGACATGCCACCTTAAGTACCAGATTATATTCTTCCTTTCAGCACTATGTAGGTTATCTAATACACATCTCCGAGACTCAGAGTTTGCCCTGTATACCTCCTTTCAAGCCCTACATTTGGCAGTGAAGTATTCCTCTGTTACCCCCCCTTTTCCATTCCTGGAAAAGTCTTTTCTCCTTAACTGCAGCTTCTATACCCTCATCCCACCCCATGTTACCTTATGTCTTGGAAGGCCCCTTGTCCATCCCCACACTGTTTTAGTACCTATCAAGAGATTGTTCTTGAATGCACCATACTGTTCAATAACACTTCTGTCAACAGCTCCCTGTTCAGTCACCACTCTACTCATCTTCCTATAAAAGGAATCCCTTACTGCATGGTTTTTTAACTTCATTATTATCCTCGTGGGTGCACAGGTTCTCCCCTTCACCACCTACTCCTTAAGTCTATCTATCTATCTATCTATTGCCAGACGCCAGCAATTTGTACTGCTACACGTACTCTTCACTCTCTATAACTTCAACACCCTTCACCAACATCTCATCAGCCCTCCTGACCAGGAAATAGTTAATATGGCTACTGTTACCCCCAGACTCACATGTAATCAGTCTACTCTCTCTCTTTGTAAAATGTGTGTTCCACCCAATCATGTTCACTGCTCCCCAAGTAAATTTTAAATGTATGTATAAACATTTTATCTTGCCCTGTCTCCTCCAAATGTTTATATTCCTTCTTGTCCAACTACTGTGAATTTTTGGTAACTCCCTTGCCTTTTTTTATGAACAGCCTCATAACATATAAAAAAGACACTTCTGTCTTGCTGATACCCCACCCCACCTTAATAAGGTTCCATTCATAGTTTTTTTTTTTTTTTTTTTTTTTTGCCATCCTAGAAGGGTAGTCAAGTCGTACCCCACCTGCTCGTGGTGACCTCGCAGACACCCTGTTTTTTTTTTCCATTTCTGTTTTTTGTGCTTTTTTTCCTTCGGTTTTCTTTTTTCCTCCTAAATTAGGGTGACACAAACGGGGGCGGCGCTTAGTATTGTATATACGTTTTGCTGTTGTTGTCATTTTGTTTTTTTTGTTCTCCCTTATCATGAGTAAACAACACCAGTGCCCTCGCTGCAGTAGGTCTGTAGCAAAAAGTGCACAAGCACTGAAGTGCGCCTACTGCAGCGAGTGGATTCATATAGCTTGTGAAAATTTGGATGCAGGCGACTATCCATTCATGAAGAGGAGCCACCAGCTGGGCTTTCGCTGGCTGTATAGCCAGTGTGTTGCACCAGCAGACGAGGTCTTGGCTGGTGGAGGAAGTAGTACCAAGAAGGAGTATGAAGATAAAGTTATTGGGCCAATCTTTCAAGCAATTAGAGACGTATCAAATAGACTGGAGGCACTAGAGACCAAGGTCTCATCACCTATGGTGGTCACACAAGATCAGGCCAAGTCATTTGCGGATGCTGTTCGTGGGTCTCTCGTGGGGGGAGGGAAGGATCTGCCTGGGGGCGTGATTGAGATCAGTGCTCATGGCCAGAAAAAAGCCATTCATAGTCAGCATGTACTGATTGTGAAACCAGAGAGTGGCGCTAGTGCCCTGACAAATCAGATGGGACCAGAAGACATCAGAGGCATACTTAACTCGGTACCGGTTGACAGCTGCCTTAAGACCAAGGCTGGTGGGCTGGTAATGAAGTTTCCGTCAGCTGAGGCCAAGGGGGAAGCAACTGGGGTGCTGACTGATCATTTTGGCTCTGAGGGCACTTTTTGCATATCAGAGCCAAAGAAAATTCTGCCTAAAATGACCGTGACAGGCCTTTCCTCTTCCTTGGATGACTCTGACATCATCCCAAATATTCTGAGAAAAAACAATAAAATTAAGATGCTCGTTGATCGAGGTTGTACCCTCAACCTTCTCTTCACAAGGACAAGGAATGACACCAAAACTGCTGTCTTGAAGATGTCGCCAGAGGTGAGATCCTCCATTGTAGAACAGGGCAATTACATCTATGTGGATCTTACAAGATGCCGTGCTTTCGATAGATTCTGGGTTACACAGTGTCATCACTGCCAAGGCTTTGGTCATACATTTGAGAGATGTTCTAGGAAAAGTGATGAACCTAAATGTGTCTTTTGTGCTGGAGCCCATAAATCTAAGGACTGTAGTAACAGAAATTCTCCCAAATGCATCAACTGCTCCTCTTTAAGACATCAAGATGCTAATTCAAAGTCACAGGTGGTTGCCCATTTTGCTTCAAGTAGAGAATGTCCAATTATGATTTCTCATAGGAATAGATTGATTGAAAACACCAATTGACCATTCAAAAAACTGACTACGTCCCTCTTGAACCAGTTAAGGATGGGTCTTTTAAATATTCGTTCCATCCGTAATAAGATAGACTATATTAATGAAACCCTAAATCAGCACGAGCTTGACATATTGTGCTTGACTGAAACCTGGTTGTATGAGTCTGATATCGATATTATTCGTAATGCCTTGCCTAAGACACATTCTATTATTAGTATTCCCAGGCCTGCTGCTGACTATCCAGGAGGAGGCGTAGCACTCATCTACTCTGCAGCACTTGCAAACGTTTCTCTCATTGACTCAGACCTGACCCCATCATCATTTGAATTTATGGAAGTATCAATAAATTTCCATCAGAATACCATTAGAATTGCAATTGTCTATCGACCAGGTCATCCGGGCAGAGATCGAGGTTTTATGGAGGAGTTTGGGCAGTTTCTTGAAGGGTTTTCTCTTAAACCTGGAGGACTTCTTGTTTGTGGTGATTTCAATTATTGGGTTGACAGTCCAGAGTCAAAACCATTTTCTTCAGAATTCCTTGAGTTGATCACCCAGAACAATTTTTTCAATCATGTGAGTAATCCAACTCATGTCTCAGGACATGTCCTTGACTTGATATTGTCCCCTGTTGGTTGCAGGCGCGTATCAGATGTGGAGGTTGACTCATTTGACCCCCTCATCTCTGATCATGCTCTGATCACTCTTAGTTTTGATGTCCCAAAATCCCCTTCATATAAAAAGGTCATCAGGTTCAGAAATTACAACAATGTTGACCGCCAGTTGATGTGTTTTGAAATTGATCAACGTTTAAACTCCATCGATTCTTCAAGTCTTTCTTCTGGTGAATTGGCTGATATTTACAACAACGAGCTCAGGTCAATTTTTGACCATTATTGTCCTGAGGTAGTAAAAACAATCACTGTACGTGATAATTCTCCGTGGTATGGTCCATCCATTAATTCTTTGCGTAGACAACGTAGAAGGGCAGAACGTGAGTGGCGCTTGCAGCGGACCGAAGTAACTCGTTTGCGTTATGTTTTTGCGAGAAGAGCAGTCGTTCACACTGTAAAAGCCCAAAAGGCTAGGTATTATCAAAATAAAGTTGATTCATGTGGTGGTGATAAAAAAAAATTGTCTGCAGTTGTGAACAATTTGGTTGGTCGGAGGAATGTAATTGTTAAACTAACTTCTTTATCTGATGCCCAATTGGCTTCTGATTTTGCTTCATTTTTTACAAGTAAGATATCTCGCATAAGAAGTGATTTAGACAGCAGTTCTCCTAGTGAAGTGTACTCAGTTGACTTCCAGCCACGGTGCACCGGGGATCATTTGCTTTCAACATTTCATCCACTGGATGTAAACAAAGTCAAATGTTACATCAGAGAACTTAATAAAACATTTTGCTCACTCGATCCATGTAACATGTCACAACTGCCTGATGTGTATGAGCATGCTGCAGACTTTATCTGCAACATAATAAATAGATGCTTCTTAGAAAGTAATTTTGTGCGGTCTGAGAAACGTGCTTTGCTTAGGCCCCTAATTAAGAAACCTGGCCTTGATGTCGAGAGCATGACAAATTATCGTCCTGTCTCTAACCTGTCTTTTTTATCCAAGATTATTGAGCGGGCCATACTTGACCAACTCTTACCACTACTGGAACACAACAGAGTTGTTCCTGTTGTTCAATCAGCATACAGAAAATACCATTCGACTGAAACTGCACTAATAAGGATTCAGAGCGACTTGGTGGCAAACACTTGTAGTGGGATGTCCTCTCTCCTAGTTCTTTTGGATCTGTCTGCAGCTTTTGATACAGTAGATCATAAACTATTGTTGGATGATCTGTATTTTTATGGCGTTCATGATAGTGCCCTTTTGCTCCTTAAGTCGTATCTGTCGGACAGATCTCAGAGAGTGGTTGTTGATTACGCTAGCTCTGATTCTGCTCCTCTTCTATTTGGAGTCCCTCAAGGATCAGTTTTGGGTCCAATTCTATTTACTATCTACACAAGTAGTTTATCGTCTTTACTTGATGCTCATGATGTGTCCTATCATTTTTATGCTGATGACACCCAGCTCTATGTTAAGATGTCAGATATCAACGATACTAAGATAAAGTTTGAATCTCTAATGTCTGATATTAAGATTTGGATGGCTAAGAGGAAACTTAAGCTGAATGATGGTAAAACTGAGATCATCATCATCAGAGGAAACAGAAGGGGTGATGACACTGACAATGCCCTGGCTTTGAACATTGGCGTGTCACAGCTGCATCCAGTCAGTTCTGTTCGAAATTTGGGTGTTTATTTTAATTCTAAGTTAAATTACAAAGAACACATTAATCAGGTTGTAAGAGGGTGTAACTTGCATATCAGAAATCTGTATTCTGTGAGAAGATTCCTGAATAGACAGTGCCTCCTAACATTGGTCCATGCAGTGGTCTTGTCTCGTGTTGATTATTGTAATTCACTGTGGGTTGGTCTTCCAAATAATATACTAACAAAAGTTCAGTCTGTGTTGAACAGGGCGGCACGGCTTATCTTTGGTCTCCCCCCGAGAACCTCAACTACCCCGTTTCTGATTGAGTTGCATTGGTTACCAGTAAAGGCTAGAATTGAATTTAAACTGTCTTATTAAATTCAAGGTTCTTAAGTTTGGTGAACCGAAGTATCTTGCTGAATTGTTAAAACTCCCATCGACATGCCCGGGTGTGATGTTACACAGTGAAGATGATTCCTTGCGTCTTGATGAGCCAGGAGCCATTCACCAGTCATCTTTCTCTGATCGTTCTTTTGCATATAGAGCCCCTAGATTATATAACAGATTGCCATTGTCCATAAGACAACTCTCTACTGTTGGATCCTTTAAGTGACAGCTGAAAGCCTTTCTTTTTTCAAAATGCTACGATCTGGAGAGAGGTATTATGACAGATGATTATAGGGTTTAATTTTTGCCACTTTCATGTATATATGATGTAGCTTGTATTATATACAAGAAATGTCACAATTCTTGTAATTGTAAAAATAACGAGCGCTAGTGAATTCCCAAAAGGAAGAACTGGCGCTTTTGAGAAACAAAAGGCCAGATTATTATTATTATTATTATCCTCCATTCCCTACCTGTAGACGATCACCAAACAATGTCAGGAACATGGTGAAGTTGATGGGCCCAGGCGCTTCATTCATCATGGCTTCCAGATACTCATCAGTTGGGTTCTTGCCTGGAAGAGGAAACATCTTCTATTAATTTATCTCAGTATGTTCTGGTATGCGATTCAAGTTGGAAAGAAAAGAACTACTTTCACAGAAACTAATCTCAATTCAACTTCAGTCCTTCACTCCACCCAAATCTCCTTCCTATATAGACTGTACTTCTCAGTCTTACCCTTCCACTGCACCTATGACCTACTTTTCTTCTTTCAACATACTGTACTTCATTTCTAAATACAAATGTCTTGAATAATATGCAAGAATAAAGACCACTAGTAACTAGTGCTTGGACTATCACCAACAACACTAAAAGGAATACTGATATACTCGTACCAGCAAAGGACTATGAAAGACAACTATAGTTAATTTCAGGGAGTCTGATGCACTGAGTTTGCCAACTGAGGACAGGTGGAATTGGTAACACTGCACGATGCTCTCGGATGGCGATTGGTCAATTCCCATAATCATTGAACGTGCACCAAATTGACTTTGTATTCCAACCAAAAAGTCCTTGTTTATTTGTAAAATACTGGATTATACAGATACAAATTAATGCAATGAGATCTTTAATGATAAATATGTGCCTTTTAAATGATTAGAGATAAACCTGAACGACACTGATAACAAAACTAAGGTCACAACTGGATGCATACAGACACAGTTAGCGACTGTGGCGGGAATTCGGACTTTCACAGCAATGTGGTCCCGAGGCCCTGTGAAGGTTCCAGTGTTTTTCCCACCACTACTACACAGTGTCACAGTGTACAACATGCCCTTTACTACCTCATCTGCTAATATACAACCTTACCCTAGATATGCTTAGCTTATCTTTTAATAATTATGATTTGTGTAAGCACACACACACACACAAACACACACACAGAGGGAGTCATCAGATGCAGACGTCCGACATCGGCACTCCGTACCAAACCAACACGGCCAGTGGCATTACCTAAATTACTATCTTTGTATGAGTCAAGCTCTGTACCAGATTAGACTAAATGATTTTTCATTATTAAAAGGAAAAAAATAATAAGTTTCAAAAAGACTTGTTCAAACAGAAAAGAGAACCACGAGGAAAAAAATGCTCTGAGTCAGCTGGGTTTGTTTACACAACAGCAACGCGGGGAAAGTGTACATGATCTGTAAGTACATACTGTGTTCTTTTAGTATTGCAAAATGGATACATACTTTAGTAAAACAAATTTGGAAAAGAAAAGGGATAAAAGTAAAAAGCAAAATGATGATTTCTACCAAGAACTGGTTAAGTGGAGACTCACAATAGACTGGTTGAACGTGTACACAAACTAGAAATGGCTTTCAAAAATGAAATTGATGAAATAAAGAAGCAAATGCACTTGCAAAAGGAAGAGATAGAAAAACTAGGAAGGGAGGCCAATAAGAAAGACACAACCATCAGTGAACTAACAGTGGAATTGAGTACGCTTAGGAAGAAAGTGAGTGAAATGGCAAGTACAGTAGTCAATCATGAGAGTGTTATGGAAGAGTTCAAAAATGACACAGAGACAATTACGCAAGCAAGTAGTCTTATGGACCAGAGCAGTGATATTGAGGAGAAGATAACGCTTGTGAATGAAGCTGTGCACAGCTACAAAAATGATGTAGAAACCACGTATGCTGAAAGGGTGAAAGTAAAAAAAGCCTTAGAAACAAGGGGGGAGGAAAAAAGCATTAAAAAGGAAGTGAAAAGAATAATCCAAAACAATCCAAAGTTAGTCAGAGATTCAGTAGAGATAAACAAATCTATAGTAATCACTGGTATAGAAGAGGAAGAAGTAAAAAAACAAGATCACAAGAGACAAAAAGGAGATGGCAAATGTAATCAGCTTACTGAAAGAAGTATCGGAGGAAATCTGTAGTAAAGACATAGAGGAACACAAAAGGTTAAGGAAATACGAGAAAAGCAAGACAAGACCTCTAAAGGTGACTTTCCAGAGTGTACACACTGCGGAAGAGATACTAAAAAATGCAAAGAATCTTATGGAAAAAGAGGAGTTTAAAAATGTATGGATAAAAAGATGCCTAACACAAGAGGAACTGGAATTACTGAAAGAGAAAAGGGAGGAAGCAAAAACAAAAAATGAGGGAAGATCAGAAAAGGAGAAGAAATTTTTTTACAAAGTAATAGGATTGCAGGTACGAAAGTGGTACACAAACAGGATGGAAGAAAAAGGAGGAAGGTAGTAGAACCATGTCATGACAAGTATATAAACAAAATGATAAAGTTGATGTACTCAAATGTGGATGGAATGGTATCTAAATTACTAGAGATGAATGATTATGTCAGAGAAAATGAACCACAAATAATATGCCTAACTGAAACAAAATTAACATCAAGGATATCCAATGACACTCTAATCTTAGAGGAATACAATATATGGAGAAGAGACAGAAATTTAAAAAAAGGACGAGGAATTATAATATTAACCAAGAAAAATCTAAAAGTCAAGGAAATAAACCTAGATATACCATCACAAGTAGAACTGATTGCAGTAGAGATCAACACATCTAAAGGTAAAGTAATTGTAGGCAATTTGTACATGCCACCCAGATCAAACACATGGGAAAGAGACGAATATGAGGACCTGGCAGAGAGTACAATTCAAAGTATAAGATCATTACTACATAAAATGGAAGAGAAATCGGAAAGAATTATACTAACTGGGGATTTCAATACAAATATAAATTGGAATACTCTAGGTATAATTAGCCAAGAAAGCTGTTGGGACCAAAAGCTCCTGGATCTAGTACAAGAGTTTTTCCTAACGCAACATGTGAGGGAAACCACCAGAAAAAGAGGACGATGTACCTTCAGTGCTAGATCTAATATTTATTAGGCAAGTAAATGATACTGACAGTTTAATATATCACCCTCCACTCAGCAAAAGCGTTCATGCAGTACTAAATTATAACTTCAGGGTAGCATATGACATAGTAAACAGCAATGACAGTTACAAAAAGAGCCTAAACTATAAAAAGGGAAATTATCAAGACCTAAAGAAGTATTTCTTAGAAGATGATTGGGAAAATGAGCTTAGAGGACAAGATTTAAATGCTGTATATAAAAAATTCTGTGAATTTTATGAAATAGGAGTCCAGAAGTACATCCCACAGCACAAGGAAGCAGATAAGAAAATACGGAAATGGTTCAATACAGAATGTAAAAAATCAAAAGAAAGAAGAGATTTGTTGTGGAATAGATACAGAAGACACAATAGTGAAAGGGCGTATAATAATTACAAACAGGCAAGAAACGACTATACAAGAATAAGGAGGGAAGCCCAAAAACAGTTTGAGGAGGATATAATAAATAAAAGTAGTGATCAACCAAAGCTGTTTTACAGCTATATCAGAAGCAAAACCAAAGTAAAAGATATAATACAATCCATTACGGACGAGGGAATCACTTATACACAAGAGAAAGGTATTTGTGAAGCACTAAATAAGAATTTCCAATTAGTTTTTACAGAAGAAAAAAACTTTGAGAGGGACTATGTGGAACACGCATGTCCACACATACTACCAGATATACAAATAGCAGAAAAAGTAATACAGGAGGAGTTAAGTAGATTAGACAGAGGAAAAGCAAGTGGTCCTGATGAAATTTCATGTTGGGTACTACGAGAATGTGCAAAGGAGTTAAGTAAACCATTATTTTTAATTTTCAAGAAATCCTTGAGTCAAGGTAAACTACCTGATATCTGGAAAAAAGCAAATATTGTCCCCTTATTCACGAAAGGAAATAGACAAAATCCACTCAACTACCGACCAGTATCACTGACCAGTGTTGTAAGCAAGGTATTAGAAAAGCTTATAAGAAAAGCTTGGGTAAATCATCTAGAAGAACACAGTATGATAACAGAAAGACAGTTTGGTTTCAGAAAAGGAAAATCATGTGTTACTATCTGTTGAGCTACTATGACAGAGTAACAAACACAATACAGGAAAGGGAAGGATGGGTGGACAGCATCTATTTAGATTTCAAGAAAGCTTTTGACACCGTACCACACCAAACACTTTTATGGAAACTGTACCATCAAGGAGGAATTCGAGGCAAACTGTTTTGTTGGATGCAAGACTTTCTCATAAAAAGAGAAATGAGAACAGTACTAAGAGGAAACTACTCACCATGGAAAGAAGTGACTAGTGGAGTACCACAGGGTTCAGTGCTGGCACCAATCATGTTTTTAGTGTATATAAATGATATAAACAGTAACACTGGTAATGAGAGCTATCTAAATATGTTTGCAGATGATGCAAAAATACAAAGGAGAATTACTAGCACAGACTCTTGTAGGGAGCTACAAGAAGAACTAAATAAACTTCATGAATGGAGTAGTACATGGCAAATGGAATTCAATGTGGACAAGTGTCATGTAATCAAGTTTGGTAAAAATGGAAAAAGACCTGATTGGGATTATAAGTTAGGAAATAAAACCCTATACACATCTGAAAGAGAGAAAGACCTAGGTGTGATTATCAATAACAGACTATCTCCGGCTGACCACATCAGCGAGAAGATACGGAACATGTATACACTGCTTGCAAATATGAGAATAGCATTCACATACATAAATGAAGACATGCTAAGAAGGATAATAACATCATTCATCAGACCAATCCTGGAATATGCATCAGTAGTCTGGAGTCCTCATCTCAAAAAGCATATAGACAAGATTGAAAAAGTTCAAAGGGCCACTACAAGATGGATACCAAGCTTAAGGGACCTAAGCTACGAAGAAAGACTAAATAAACTGAATCTACCAACACTACAGGAGAGAAGGAAAAGAGGTGACATGATAATGCTATATAAACGCATATCAGGGAAGGAGAAAATAGACATAAATGATTACTTAACATATGGAGAAGCATCAGCAAGAGGACACTGCAAAAAACTGCATAAGAAGAGAGTTGATAAAGACGTAAGGAAATTCAGTTTCCCAAACAGAGCAACTGATCAATGGAATGCACTACCAAATGAAATAGTGTGTGCCAAAACAATTCACAAATTTAAGGATATGTACGATAAATATGGTTTAAGACACGGGACAGTACGAGCTTGACTCATTCCTGTAAAGATACAATTAGGTAAGAACACACACACACACACACACACACACACACACACACACACAGCACAAAAAAGGAGATAAGAAAATACAGAAATGGTTCAATACAGAATGTAAAAATTCAAAAGAAGAGATTTGTTGTGGAATAGATACAGAAGACACAATAGTGAAAGGGCGTACAGTATAATAATTACAAACAGGCAAGAAACGATTATACAAGAATAAGGAGGGAAGCCCAAAAACAGTTTGAGGAGGATATAATAAATAAAAGTAGTGATCAACCAAAGCTGTTTTATAGCTATATCAGAAGCAAAACCAAAGTAAAAGATATAATACAATCAATTACGGACGAGGGAATCACTTATACACAAGAGAAAGATATTTGTGAAGCACTAAATAAGAATTTCCAATTAGTGTTTACAGAAGAAAAAAAATTTGGAGGGACTATGTGGAACATGCATGTCCACACATACTACCAGATATACAAATAGCAGAAAAAGTAATACAGGAGGAGTTAAGTAAATTAGACAGAGGAAAAGCAAGTGGTCCTGATGAAATTTCATGTTGGGTACTACAAGAATGTGCAAAGGAGTTAAGTAAACCATTATTTTTAATTTTCAAGAAATCCTTGAGTCAAGGTACACTACCTGATATTTGGAAGAAAGCAAATATTGTCCCTTTATTCAAGAAAGGAAATAGACAAAATCCACTCAACTACCGACCAGTATCACTGACCAGTGTTGTAAGCAAGGTATTAGAAAAGCTTATAAGAAAAGCTTGGGTAAATCATCTAGAAGAACACAGTATGATAACAGAAAGACAGTTTGGTTTCAGAAAAGGAAAATCATGTGTTACTAATCTGTTGAGCTACTATGACAGAGTAACAAACACAATACAGGAAAGAGAAGGAAGGGTGGACAGTATCTATTTAGATTTCAAGAAAGCATTTGACACAGTACCACACCAAAGACTTTTATGGAAACTGTACCATCAAGGAGGAATTCGAGGCAAACTGTTTTGTTGGATGCAAGATTTTCTCATAAAAAGAGAAATGAGAACGGTACTAAGAGGAAACTACTCATCATGGAAAGAAGTGACTAGTGGAGTACCACAGGGTTCAGTGCTGGCACCAATCATGTTTTTAGTGTATATAAATGATATAAACAGTAACACTGGAAATGAGAGCTATCTAAATATGTTTGCAGATGATGCAAAAATACAAAGGAGAATTACTAACACAGACTCTTGTAAAGAGCTACAAGAAGAATTAAATAAACATCATGAATGGAGTAATACATGGCAAATGGAATTCAATGTGGACAAGTGTCATGTAATCAAGTTTGGTAAAAGTGGAAAAAGACCTGATTGAGATTATAAGTTAGAAAATAAAACCCTATACACATCAGAAAGAGAGAAAGACCTAGGTGTGATTATCAATAACAGACTATCTCCGGCTGACCACATCAGCGAGAAGGTACGGAACATGTATACACTGCTTGCAAATATGAGAATAGCATTCACATACATAAATGAAGACATGCTAAGAAGGATAATAACATCATTCATTAGACCAACCCTGGAATATGCATCAGTAGTCTGGAGTCCTCATCTCAAAAAACACATAGACAAGAATGAAAAAGTTCAAAGGGCCGCTACAAGATGGATACCAAGCTTAAGGGACCTAAGCTACGAAGAAAGACTAAATAAACTGAATCTACCAACACTACAGGAGAGAAGGAAAAGAGGTGACATGATAATGCTAGTGCATATCAGGGAAGGAGAAAACAGACATAAATGATTACTTAACATATGGAGAAGCATCAGCAAGAGGACACTGCAAAAAACTGCATAAGAGGAGAGGTGATAAAGACGTAAGGAAATTCAGTTTCCCAAACAGAGGAACTGATCAATGGAATGCACTATCGAATGAGATAGTGTGTGCCAAAACAATTCACAAATTTAAGGATATGTACGATAAATATGGTTTAAGACACGGGACAGTACGAGCTTGACTCATTGCTGTAAAGGTAAAATTAGGTACAATTAGGTAACACACACACACACACACACACACACACACACCTCACTGGGGCAAATACATGCTATTCTCTCTCTCTCTCTCTCTCTCTCTCTCTCTCTCTATATATATATACATATATATACTGTACATACACATTTTCATTACCTTCCTAGGTAACAGTAGCTTTAAAAATCTGCATTTGTTTGTATTCATGGTCAAATTCAGTAAAAATTTTTCTTATGTTAATAAGTTTGGTGTTTGACTGTCCTGAACATTTTCACGAGTATCATTTGAGACAGACAGATAGACAAACACCCTATCCCTGGCCATAATGTAACCTCACCTCAAGCATGACGTATCTCCGTTCCCTTGACTGAGAGAAGCCGGGAAAGTAATGGATTACATCACTGTAGAATGAATCAGATTTTGATTAATGGTGGAAAAAAGGAAAGTAAGATAAAAGCAAACCCCATGAGAAAATAATAGCTGAACTATGCTGCCATAATAAAACCGTGTGCAGTGTGAATGAATAAAACATAATGAAATGACAGTTTAAACAAATACAGTAGACCCTTCTTATCAGCGGAATTTCCATCTGCCGATTTAAGTTTCGTTGGGTCTGGTTAGTACTTGGATGGGTGACCGCCTGGGAACACCAGATGCTGTTCTCCCTACGTGTCAAGTGGGGTTGGTGGAGGATTAGTGCCCCTCCCTGTAAAACAATTAACTCTAAGACCTTGGCCACCACGTTTGGGATACATGGCGTCTGGCAATGGATGGATGGATGGATTTAAGTTTCCGTGGATCAAACTTATTTTAATACTGTACTATACACTGTAACTTAATTTGAAATTGGCGCACAACTCACTTTTCTTTTGTAGCTACAGTTAGCATACTCGCACCCACAGGCATTCCCACCACTCCTCCAGTCTTATTGTAAACATCAATCAGTTTGTTACATCGTCTTCGCCTTTCTCGTGTTTACAGCTCTACTGTACTTCATTATGTAAGTGAAAAATGACTCCCAAGAAACAAGTTAGGATAAAAGCAATCCTTCTAAGGCAAAGAGAGCCTAAGGTGTTATCTGGTGTCCTATCAGAAGGGTCAGACTAGACTCACAGCTTACCTACTGTGCCGCCACACATCTCATCGCCTTACCACATTGGCATTGTAGGAACTGCACTACAATCATCGTTGTCATCATACGGCAATCATTGTCATCTATACAGCAATCATCATCGTCATACAGCAATCGTCATCATTGTACGAAGGTTACGAAGAGAACACACAGTCTTTTGGTGAGTGTTAATATGTATTTGTAATATTTTAAAGTATGTTTTTATTTTTTCAGGATGTGCTTAGCTTATGTGGAAATAATATGCCATTTTGTGATAATGACTTAGGTATCCATGGGATTTGCCTTCCGTGGAGGTTCTGTGAAACCTAACCCCTGCAGATAACTAGGGTCTACTGTAAATCAGTCAGTGAGTGTTGTTCGTATGCGTCCAGTTGCGACTTTACTTAGTTTTGTTATCAATGTCATTCAAGTTTATTTCTAATAATCTAAAAGGCGTATATTTATCAGTAAAGATCTCAGTGCTTTAATCTGTATCTGTATAATCCAGTATCTTACAAATAAATAAGGACTTTGGTTGGAATACAAAGTCAATTTGGTGCACGTTCAAACACGACTAGAACTGACCAATCACCGTCTGAGAGCATCGCTTAATGTCACCAGTTCCACCTGTCCTCAGCTGACAAAATCAGCGTGTCAGACTCCATGAAACCGACTATGGATGAACAGTCTATCTGCCATTAAAAAGAATTTTTACCAATATGCAATGTACGGTTTTGGGACTCCCCCCCCCTTAAAATAAAAATATATAAATAAATAAAAAAATAAAAAATAAATAAATTAATAATAAAAATAATCTTGTACTACACCTATAGGGATACTGCACCCCCAAGAGTATAGTAGACCCTTGATTTAATGACCCACGATAGACCAAATATCGGATTTAATGGACATTACCGATGTTCAGATTGCAACTTGGAATGTAATGGATGCAAATGATAAGTGAAAGAGAGAGAGATTGTCCAGGTGCTTGTGGGTGCAAAAGTGTACATATGCAGATTAACATAGACTAAATGGAGAGGCAAGAGCATGAGAGAGTGGGGGTATGGATGGGATATATGCACGGGAGTAAGTGAGAATGAGTGGGCAAAAAAGGGTGTATGTATTGTTTTGTGCAAGATGGAAATAGAATATAGGAGACTATGAATCAGTTGGTTCAAGGATTGTGTGGGTAAGATTGAAAGTAGGACTATAAATGTGGGCGACTCTGTGTGTGTATGCTCCAACGGAACATCATGCAAGTAGAGTGAAAGAAGAGTTCTGGACAAATGTGGAGGGATGCATGGAAAAGTTTGAGAGGATTGAGAGTGTTTTTGATTGGAGATATGAATGGAAAAGCAGGGAGTGTGAAGGTGGATGGAGTATCCAGTGAGTGGGTTGTGCCCTCATAAGTGGATGAGAATGGCAGTGCTCTAGTGGACATTTGTGCGGGGAGGGAGTTGGTGATAGCCAATACCCTCTTTAGACACAAAATAGGTATACATGGTGAGTGATGAGTAGGGTGGGTGGTGAACTGACTGAACGAAAGGCAATGATTGACTATGTGTGTGTGGATGAGAGAATGAGAAGGTATGTAATGGATGCAAGAGCATACAAAGGCTGGGGAAGTGGACTTTCGGACCACCACTTGGTAGGGGTGAAAGTCAAGGTTCAAATGCAATGGAGGTTTAGATGGAGGGAAGGACAGGAGGAAGTAACGGTAGTCCATACGAGGGTAAAAAAAAAAAAGGGGGGGGGGGCCGAATATAAGAGAGAGGTGGAGGGTAAATCTGATTTGGAGCAGATAGGGAAGGTAGAAGGCGTGTGCAAGATGTTCACAGAAGAAATCTGTGCAGCATGTGAGGTGATGTGTAGGGGTGAGGAGATGATGTAAGGGGGTGCAAGGAACAGCATGGTGGAATGAAGAGGTGAAACAAACTGTGGCACAAAAGAAGAAAGCATATAGTGAGTAAATAGGAAGCAGAGGCAAGAAGGAGGCTAAGAGACGGAAGAGAGAAAGTTGAGAGACGGAAGACAGAGTTATATGTAGAGAGGAAGAGAGAGGTGAGAAGAATATTGAGAGAGTAAGGAGAAAGTGGATAAGGAATTTGGAAGGAATATGAGAGTAAAATGGAGGGAATGTAAGAAAATGGTCTGGAAGGAGGTAGACAGTAAGACAGGGTGATAAAGAAGTTAGTAGGGGAGTGAAAGATAAAAATGGTAGATTGATAATGGAGAAGGGGGAAAAAGTGAGCAGATGGAGAGAACACTTTAAGAAACTGTTAAACACACAGAGTGAAAGTAATGCGAGTATGAGTGGCTGGGGAATGGTTGGAAGAAGGAGGGAGGTGAGAAGGGAGGAAGAGACCAGTAGGATGGAAGTAGTGGAAGCAGTGAAGAAAGTCAAAATGATTGAGTGTGTGGTGAAATGTTGAAGCACAGAAGAGAGAGAGAGTAGTAGAAAGGATATGGAAGATGTGCAGATTGGCCCTGAAAGGAAGGTAGAGTCCCAGAGGATTTGAAGTCAGGTATAATTATTCTCCTATACAAAGGAAAAATGAAGTGTGTGGTAATCATTGGGCATTTGTCTTCTTAGTGTATTAGGAAAAGTATATGGTAGGACACTTACTGACAGAGTTAGGGAAATAACAGAGGAATCAGTTGGGGAAGAAGGAAAGGAAGAGGTTGTGTAGATCAGATATTCATCCAGAGGTCTTTAATGGAAATGTTTCTAGGGAAGGGACAGAAGTTGTATGCAGCCTTCATGGATCTTGAGAAAGCATATGACAGAGTGGCCAGACAAGGAATGTGGAAAATTTTAAGAATATATGGAGTAAACAGGAACTTGTTGAATCCCGCGAAGAGTATGTATGAAGGTGCGAAGGCTGCAGTGCATGTGGATAGTGAACTGGGTGAATTTTTCTGTCTGAATGTTGGATTGAAATGGAGATGCATCATATATCCATGGTTGTTCAATCTTTTTATGGATGGGGTTATAAAGGAGCTACAAAGTATGGTAGTGGATGCTGGAGGGGCCCTAATGAGAGAGGGCAGCATTTGGAAACTTCCTGTGCTGTTGTTTGCAGGTGTTACTGTGTTAAGTGAAGATGAAGGGTAACTGCAAGGCTTTGTGAATGAGTTTGGGAGATTTTGTAAAAAACAGACTCTAAAGGTGAATGCTGGAAAGAGTAAAGTTATGGTCTCGAGAGGAATGAAGTCACTGAATGTACAGTGAGGTTGGATGATGATTAAATGGAAAATGTGAATGCATTTAAGTACTTGGGTAATGTGATGAGTAAGAATGGAAGTTCGGAGGATGAAAAGCTTGAAAAGGAAGAAAGGTTGCTGGGTCTTTGAAAGCAGTGATGAGAAATAGGGAAGTCAGCATGGTAGTAAAAAAGTTGCAGCATGATAGTATTGTGATACCAACTCTGACATATGGAAGTGAAGTTTGGACCTTTTTGGAAGGACACAAGTCAAGAGTGAGAGCAGTGGAAATGAGTTATTTGAGAGGAGCATTTGGATTTACATGGAGAGACTGACTGACAAATGAGTACCCGGTATGTGAAGAATCGTTGTGGTGTGGTGTGGATGTGACAGAAAATGTTTGGAGAAATACACTGAGGTGGTATGGCATGTGGAGAGGATCGAGAGCGAGAGACTGACAAGGAATGTGTATGTGAGTGAGGCGGAGGGGGGGAGAGGGAGAAGGAGGCTGAGGATGAGATAGAGAGGAATATGAGAGGGGTATGTGAGCTGAGAAGGAGTGCAATGAAACTGCAGGGGACAGGACGTCATGGGGGCAATTTGTTTGTGGCCACCCCTAACGGGACTGAGGCTCTGGCAATAGATCTTAACATAGATGATGGCCATCGGACTTCAGTTGCCTGTAACAAACCATGTCTGTTAAATGGAGTGCAAAAGGTCGCAATACCTGTGCTTCCTACCCTTTTTGCTCCAACCTGGCCTGAAATTGTCCTCTCCCTACTGTGACTACTGAGTTGTTATAACAGACTATTTTAATACTGTATTGTACTACTCATGAAGATATGCTATGACAAGGATGTGAAATTAGATGCAAAAGGGCAAAACCAAGAGCCACTGGATATGCTCTGAGATCAGATAACAATGTTATTTAGGCCATTTTAATTTTTTTTTTTTTTTTTATGTATTTATCACCAAAATATGTGATGGAAAACTAAAATATGTGGTTATAATCAGTGCTTTATTTCCATGAAAAATTGAGGACAACAAAATCTGAAATGAATAAATGATACACAACCAATCCTGCACCCAAGGGGGACAGGGGTGGATTCCACCTGAAATCTATTGACATTTCAACACAATAGCCTTATATAATACTAAATGATCAGTTGATCACTATCAACAAGAATGGAACATATGATTAACTTTTTGAATTAACTAACAATTCCCCCCTGAAATGAAATTCTGACTACAGACCTGTATACAAAACATAGTACTATAAAATATACATAGCTCAGACTGCTGAATGATTGTAAAAGCAATTTGTAACCACAATTTTGTTCAGAGCCGCTGATGCAAAGCTACCAAACTGTCTCGTACACATCCATGGTAGCAGATGTGGCGAGTCATTATCAGAGATCATATAAAAATGTTGTTATTTAGTCCATTTTAGGTACATCTCTAGCAGAAATAATAATTTATTAGTTCTATCTATCTATCTATTGCCAGACGCCTCAATCCTGTTTGGGGTGTCCATAAACAAATCACCTCCAAGTCGCCCTGTCCCCCGCCATTTCACTGCCCTGCTCCCAACTCACACCCCCCTCTCTCATATACCTCTCCACCCCATCCCTCCATCTCATCCTCGGCCTCCCCCTCCCTCTTCACATACTTTTCCTGATCTCTGGATATAATGGACTATCATGTTTATCAAAGCAGGCTCCCTCCTCCCCCAAATTAGTCCGTTATAACATGGGTCTACTATTATAAGCCAAAAGTGCCACAGCCACCTACAGACAACGAGTACTTCACCTAACTGCATCCCCTCACCTGGTTGATTCTACCAAGGTTCCAATGGCTGGATCTTGTAAGACGTTTTGTAAAGTCTGACAATGAAACACGCTCAGTCATTTACATACTAGGCTTTGTTTGTCATCTCGTGGCTCCTGACAGGGTTAGCTTTAAGCCAACAGGATCAATTGCTCCCAACTGGGCCTCACGCCTAAGGGGGTCCTGCAGTAGGGAGCCAGGGCAGGCCTAATCTGCTCTAGTCTTGTAAAGTACACACAACACCACACTGCAACTTACCCTACACCTAACACCACATTGCAGGTTTTATGGAGAACTATGTACTTTTCAAAGGTGATCTATACATTTTGTTTGTTTACTTGTAGGCTTACAAGTACGCAATTTTATATTAAAAAATAGCTTAGATTCATTTGGTCCATTAACTCACAAGCACTTTTTAAGTGCACACTTTGAGTGCTTTCCATTCTACCACAGAGATATACAGTCTATAGCAGAGTTTATTTATATCTATGATTCTACAGACCTTGGCTGTGAACCTGGGGGCCCCACCAAAAAAGTTCCAAGTTGGGCCTTGCAGCTCTTAAGGCCAGCCCTAGTTCCTGACCACTAAGGCAGGTCATGGATGCAGGCCTGTTGTTAAGATATCATTCAAGGGGAGGGGTCTGATCAGATTCTAGACAAATTTCCATCCTACAAAATGCCTGTGTAGAAAAACTGTAGCTAACACTCCATTATGAGGTCCACTGCAGGACTGGACTTTCTCCTTGACACTGAAGCAGAGAAAGGTGATGACCACATCAAAGTCTAGGAAGATAAACTAACAGAAGTCCATGCCAAAAAATACATTCAAAAGGATTATACTGTAGTACATAATTGTGTACAATGCCAAGAGATCAATGATGCAAAGGATAAGGGTCATAAATAAGGCAGTACTTGTATAATTACCCAAGCCTGAAGACTTCAAAAACACTTGTGTCATGCCCTTTAATCATCCATACAGTGTTTCCCTCTCTCACTACTTGGCTTGAATATGACCTCAGCCATCATGAATGCAAAATGTAGTGAAACTACTCAATATACCATTCTTGAAGAAGCAACTAAGTCAACCAGCCTGGCAAGACTAAGTTTTAAATTGGGTGTGTGATGTTTGTAGCCAAGGTAATATAGTTGTATGAAGTGCACAGCTGTGGTAACTGATGCTTTGTACCATACCTCATCTCAAAAACAGCCAAATATACCCATTTTAGGCTACACAATTCTGGCACACTAAATCAACAGTAATAAAAAATGAAGCAGTGAAACAGTTACTGATAAGCTCAGTAGTAGGGACAGCATGGAGTCTGTACTGAGCTATGCGTACTAGTGGTGGAACCCATTACATGTCACCTTCAAAATATGGATGAGAAAGTTACCACATCTATGCACTTCAAGTATATGACCATGGCTACAAACACCACACACCCAATTTTAAAAGTTAGTCATCCCATGCTGGGTGACTTAGTTGCTTCTTCAAGAAAGATATATTCTTGAATAGTTTCACTACACTTTGCATGGAAACATCATAACTATATTTTAAATTATAGCCTTAAACTGCATCTTGTGGCACAGACAAGCTAAAGAATAAATAAATATATAATTTTAGCAATAAATCATGTATTTAAAAAAGCTACAGCACACAATAGCACATTACAGTACATACCCAGGGACGCTAACATATCATGGAGATCATCCTTGTCAATAAACCCATCACGGTTTTGGTCAATCATATTGAAGGCCTCCTTGAACTCTTGGATCTGGGCCTGGTCAAACATAGCAAACACATTGCTGGTGGCGCGCTGGGCCCTCTTCTTCACAGTCTTCTTTCCGGCCTTACGTGAAGACATTCTGCTGATATGGGGCCGAGAAAAAGGATACTAGATACTTTCAAGGAACTCTGAGGTGTAGGAGAGATTAAGATTTGTGATGTGGACAACTTATTCAAAATTGCGGGAACACTGTTATGAAGATCTGCAGAGACCACATAAAGCAGATACTGATTACATGAGACAAAGTCATCAAACCTGGAAATAGTATTTCTCTGCAGCCATTTCACTCAGTAAAAGGAACTCTTGCAGTTGTTGCCACTGTTCATACTTCTGTGCAATCAACTATACTTATTACCATCAATGATACCATTTTGACTCCTGGCAACCCCCAACACAATATGAAAATGGCAAGACAATAATCCAGGCTAGTGTCCTTACATGCTTCAATAACACAGTCGTTCCTCCTCTCTCTCACTAACACAGTATTCTGCAAAGCTCTTCTTCCACATGACACAGGCTTCCTTTTGCTATCTATCCATTGCCAGATGCCTTAATCCCATAAGAGATGGCCACAAACAAATCACCTACATGTCACTCTGTCCCCTACCATTTCACTGCACTGCTCCCAGCTCACACCTTCCCCTTTCATTTACTCCTCCACTCCATCCCTCCATCTCATCCTTGGCCTCCCCCTCCCTCTCCCCCCCTCCACCTCACTCACATACACTCTCCTCATCAGTCTCTCACTCTCCATCCTCTTCACATGGTCAAACCACCTTAATGTGTTTCTCCTAATGCTTCCAATTACATCCAGACCACAACACTCCTTCACTTCCTCATTTGTGAGTCTGTCTCTCCATGTGACTCCACATGCTCCTCTCAAGTAACTCATTTCCACTGCCCTCACTCTTAACTTGTGTCCTTCCAACAACGTCCAAGCTTCACTTCCATACGTTAGAGTTGGTATCACAATACAGTCATGTAGTAACTTTTTCACTTCCATGCTCACTTCCCTGTTTCTTATCACTGCTTTCAAAGAACCAGCAACCTTTCTTCCTTGCTGTACGCTTTCAAGCAATTCACCCTCCAAACCTCCATCCTTACTCATCACACTACCCAAGTACTTAAATGTGCTCACATTTTCCAATTCCTCACCATCCAACCTCGCTGTACATTCACTGACTTCACCTCTCTCAAAGACCATCACTTTACTCTTCCCTACATTCACCTTTAGATTCAGTTTCTTACACACTCTCTCACTCTCATCCACCAAGCCTTGCAGCTCCCCTTCATCTTCACTCAACAACACAAAATCATCTGCAAACAACACTACAGGGAGTTTCGAAACATTACCCTTTCTCACCAAGGCCACTCCAACATCCACTACCCTACCTTGTACCTCTTTTATTACCCCATCCATGTACAGATTGAACAACCTTCAAAGAGAAAAATTCACTCAGTTCACCATCCACACGCACTGCAGCCTTAGCACCATCATACATACTCTTCACAGCATTCAACTTCCCATATACTCCATATATTCTTAATACTTTCCACAATCCTTGTCTATCCACCCTGTCATAAGCTTTCTCCAAATCCATGAAAGCCACATACAACTTCTTCTGGCATGCATTAAGTGTAATTATCCGGAAAATAAAGACAGTGAACTTAAGAAGCCAGTGTTTATTTACAACGCCTGTGTACTTTACACCTGAAGGCTGACCATAGGAGGAACAGCTCACTGGGCAACGTCCTACCTGTACTGCACTACTGCTGTTGAAGCCTGTGGCAGTGTGGGGTGGGGACATAACATAATGATAAAAATATAAAAAATTACACTGGTCAACAACCAATTATCATCAGGCATGCGTTGTGGTGTGGTTTATGTAGTTTTGGCTGCCGATTTAAAAAATGTAATCAGTTTTCCTGCATCACATCTAGTTTTCCTGATGTGATGAAAGTTGTATGCTAACATATACAGTAACCCAATATCGCCTGGATTGCTATAAAACTTATCCAGATCGCTGTATGTGTATTTATATAATTGTATACTGTGCGTGTTGTGTAACAGCATAATCGTATGTATATTTTGATATTTTTCGATGGTCCTGTCACAAGTTTTGGTAACTATGATTTTCTGCATTAAAAAGCTCTGACTGATACAAATCTCGTTTTCTTTGTACCATTGCCTAGAATGCCTTACATACTACAGAACTGAAAACAGCATGTATCTGTAGCAGAAAAAATGAGATGTGCAAAAGCAAATTTGTAATCTACATCAAAAATTGATCTTAAAAAGTTGCACTGCAACCTTAAAAAAAAAAAAAAAAAAAAAAAAAAAAGTTAAATTTTGTTGGCCTGTGTTATAAGAAGACTTGGCAAGGTGCTTCTGCTGCTTAAAGCAAAACGTATGTTTACCTAAAACTTTTTATGTTTCAGAAAAATGATTAACTGACCATAATAATATGTAAAGATACATCAACTATGCCTGTGTAATTTCTGAAGCAAGGCTTAATGTGCTTGCTTTCACATACTTTCTAAACAGTTGTGAGAGGTAGGTCAGCCACCTGTACCTGCCTTATCACCATCTGTCAAAACTTTACCATTAAATACCCTTCAGATGGTACCATACTTTGACTGATGTACCTTCCCATTCACCAACGAAGCTCACAAAGGTATATGAGCAATGAAATCGGTTGTGGGGAGTAAGTATAGAGAGATGACTAAGCATTAATAATATATGAAACCAAGACATTTTTTTTCAAATTCAATAACCCCATCAGATCTGTCTCTCGCTCTCAAATCCTCAAACGCAAAATCACGGCTTGCTTATGGATCCTGAGATGTACGAGGTAAAAAAAAAAAAAAAAAAAAAATGATACCGCGCGGTGCGAGGGTGTGGCACTATGGCACTCCACACCAAATACCCAGGTGACACATCCTCAAACCTACCACCTTCTGTACCACTCCTACCTCTTTTACTCCTACTTTTCTAGCCTCTGTGATACTGAATCATCCGTATACACAAAAAAGATGGTATTCTGGAGGTACTTACCTGGTTTGTGAGGTGGTTGAAACAATAATGCTTACAGCGAAAGAGGTGCCTGTTGACTAAGCACTCACTTGGTGGCGTCGAACTGCCATCTGCCGGGCCCTCGCATCATCTCTACGTTCCACTATCTTCGTTCACTATTAGTCAGCAACCTGCTTCTATATTGAGGAATAGAAGTTTAATTAAAGTTTTGTAGGGCATTTTGTGACATCATAACGTTAAATCACATTGTCAAATAGCCGTAGGGTATTCCAAGACCAAATGTGTACCCTAATTATACTGTAGACGATGCTGCTGGTAAAGTCGACTGAATAATTCTGAATATTCTGGGTCACCAGATTACAGTGATGTCTGCTAACAGATGTCAAATTTTGTACCATCTTATATTAAAAACACTGAATAGAGAGGAATTAATCAATACTGTTAGCTGCTCATTGATATCAGGCTTAATTACTTACCTATATTTCTAATCAGACAGACCTTTCTCAGTCATGCTGTCACAGATGTTCTCTTCAGCTTTCACATACTGTGTTGAGTCACAGGTCAATTTCTCGTGACCCCAGAGACCTTGCCACACTGACATAATGGTGGATGGGCCATTACTGACAGGAGTTACAAACCAGTTTACCCAATACTTAATGAAGATGGCAAGGAGTCATTAATCAAGAAATTAAAATTAAATTATATACTAGATTACTGATTATCGCACTTGCGTAATAATACTGTCGTCTTCAAAAGAGGTAATGAATTAAAGCCTCCTCCGATTACTTTAATTTGCTTAGATGAGGTGTGACCTTCACACCTGGGAGGGGCTGAATCTGTTGCGAGCAGGACGAGAAGCTAAACATATAACCACCGCCTTCAATAGTGTCTGCCTTGGCAGCTGTTGTTTGTACTATACTAAGTTTGGTGTACACCAAATACCTTATATCACAACCAGTCTGTGTGCAGAAATAAGTGTTTTGAAAAAGGTAAAGAGGGTTACGTATATTGAGCACTGTAGTGGTAATTGCTTGTGCTTAGCTACACAATGTTCATGAATGCACAAGGAACCTTATGCACAGACAGCACTGCAGCCTTATCCCCCCTATCTTCACAGATGGGGAGGGTTCGTTCGTTCGGAGATTTCCTGCACATATAGTGCAGGCCGCGACATACATTAGCCCGGTCAGTGGGGTATGGGCTGATTAAAAAATAGTAAGTGGGGAAGACAGGACCTGGGGATTGCCCAGCACACACGTCCTGTCTCCTGACTGGCTTTGTGGTGTGTAGATGGGGAGGGTGGGCAAGGAGGGGCCAAGACCTATTCGAGGGGATGGGGGTATATTACAATGTACACACATTGAATCAACGGAATTCCAAAAGAGGGGAGGGGCAAGGGTCTGACTGGGGGACAGGCCTTCCTTCCCCGTGAATACGCCACTGTGCACGAAGTAGCCTATCTCGTACCACATTCCTTTGGAACAGAGTATTAAGTCGGTGATTTCTTATGGTAGTGGGACCGATTTTGTGCAGAAAGCATACTGATATCGCGCATTTAACAGGGTATTTAGGCTATAGTCTCAAAGACCAGAAATGAATGGGGGCAGGGTGACTCGGTGGTAGAGTGCCTGACTCAAGACTAAAGGGTCGAGAGTTCGTGCCCCTCCCGGGTAGCTGCCCTGCTGGGAGAGGTAGCGTGCTCCCGTCACCTAGCAGGGCTATATGATCTATCAAGGTCTAGCATGGGGTTTCCCCATATAAAAAAATCAAAAAATAATTCCAGGAATGTACCGGGTATTTTGTCTTTGAGTTAGTTGTTTTACCGGGAGAATCACTAACCTCCTGCCATCCCTTTATTAAGGCCCGATTCACACGACCCGATTTGGTTCTGACAGGCAGGCCGCCGGCTTGATGCCGTCAGAACGTTGAGTATTCAAATGACGCATTCACGCTTCATCCAGCATCACCAACTGAGGTTGTTTGTCCCCTAGTGTCTGAGAAGCCCCTACCCTAGTGGACCCCCCCCCTCGCCCCAGTGTCTCCCCCCCCCCCAGTGTTACCTCCCTGTGTGGAATAGTGAACTTCCCACCAATAAGCTTACGCATGGAGTGCATAGTGCTAGGCCACGGGTTGCCCCCAAGTGTGACTATCCCCCCCGGTGTTACATACGGACGGACAGTATCAGTGCCGCACCCCTTCCCCACCCCTTTGCTTTGGCCATATGAAGTGAATAGAAAGTGATACATGAGGTATACTCCCAGCTTCATGTCTCGTAAGAAAAATACATCACCACTTCCCCCTCCCCCCCCCTCAGTCCCTCACGCGTGGATAGATCATAAGTGCTATATTCTCTCGTCCTATGTAACGCGCACATAGAATCAGGATACCTAGGGTATCGTCTGTGTCACGCCGATGCATATAACTAGCATAAGAGGCCATTTATGTTACGTGAATATGTATAGAAGGACCTGAATATATACTGCCATCTATGTCACGCGTTTGGGTATATTGAGATATACTTGACTGTCTTTGTTATATACCTGTGTAATGCTAGGTGTTTTAGGGTCGGCTTCCCATCCCTCTAATGCCTAGTGTGTAGCTGGGTTCTCTTTCTAGACCGGAGCTTAGACAAATAGGAGAGAGGCAGGACACAAAAACTCAAGACAACAACCTTACATATGTATTGCTAAATTCTGCAATGGAATGGGTAGATGTCACAGGAGTAATTATACTGAACAAGTATAATCCTTAGGCCTAGATTACGGGTGTTAGTATCACACAGGATACTACTTAGGACAAGATCGGGTATGGTGAATAGCAATACAATCAGGAGTCTTAGGGCAGTGAAGCTAAACACTTTTGCTTGGGAAAGTCTAGGTTTTGCTCATCGGGTGGAGTTCGTGGCACCGTTTTCACTGTTGGCAGTCTAATTGGTTTGTCTGTCGTGTCGTTAATTATTGTTCTTACACTGGGGCCTCCGTATGATCTTAAGGTGAGGCTATGTCACCATATGGTAGCATGTTCACTTAGACAGACATTTATTTCACTGTCCTGCCGTATTCACTGTTTCACGGTTATCTTATTTATTCCACCTTTCTTTTATATTACTACTGGTGCTTTCTCACTGACTTCCCATATACTGATAATTCACTGTTCCTCCCTTGTTTCACTATCACTGATACTGTGCTTTCACTGTCACTCACTTTCGGGACTGGGCATAATGGCAGTCATGTACAAGGGCAGCGGGAACGACTCAGCCTCACTACTGGTGGGGCTGAGTACCGCCAGGGGCCTCCGTATTCAGGGGCCACGGGATCACGCGTAGGGGTGTCCTCTCTCGTCCGGGGCTGCTGGTGGCGAAAGGTCCCGCACTCTCGGGGCTTGGGGCGGGAGTCTGGCCCTTGGGACTGGGGCCGAACAGCTGCCCGAACCTCTCGTTCAGGCGCCTGACGGAGGACGAAGATCTCCGGCATCGGGGTGTAGGGATGTCCCGCCCGGGGGTCCCGGGGGCAGTCTGGAGGTCCCGTGGGCTGCAGTCTCCGGTAGTTGGGGACGCCATCAGGAGTGGGCTGCGGCGTCGGCCTTCATCGGGGTCCGTTAGGCAAGTCCTCTCAGGAACCAGCTGCAGCGAGAAGAGCCCGGGTGTAGTCACAGGGCCTCTCCAGTAGTCCTCCAGGCTGGGGTCTCCCTCTTGGTCATCGTCTCGTGGGTAGGAGCCAGCACCTGATGGAGGAGCAGCTACCAGCCATCTCCTGCTGTAGGGGCTGGCTACTGGCCATGGCCCTCTAGGGGCATGACTACCAGCCGTCATTAAGGCCTGGCTACTGGCCGTGGCCTGGGGAAAGGAGCAGCTACAGGCCGACTCGGGCACCTTTGGAGCGTCTACTGGCCGTCTCCTGACGAAGGCAGGAGCAGCTACCAGCCATCTCCTGACGAAGGCGGGAGTGGCTACCGGCCGTCTCCTGCAGGAGGATCGAGCGACTACAGGCCGTCTCTGTTAGGGCACCTTCAGAGCGGCTACCAGCCGTCTCCTGATGAAGGCGGGAGCGGCTACTGGCCGTCTCCTTATTACCTCCAGAGTGGCTGCAGGCCGTCTCCTGCAGAAGGGTCGAGCAGCTACAGGCCGTCTCTGTTAGGGCACCTTCGGAGTGGCTACCGGCTGTCTCCTGACGAAGAGAGAAGCGGCTACCGGCCGTCTCCTGACGAAGACAGGAGCGGCTACTGGCCATCTCCTGATGAAGACAGGAGCGGCTACTGGCTGTCTCCTTATTACCTCCAGAGCAGCTACCGGCCATCTCCTGTAGGAGGGTCGAGTGGCTACAGGCCGTCTCTTTCAGGGCACCTTCAGAGCGGCTTCTGGCCGTCTTCTGAAGAAGGTGGGATGGCTACCGGCCATCTCCTTATTACCTCCAAAGCGGCTGCAGGCCGTCTCCTGTAGGAGGGTTGAGCGGCTACTAGCTGTCTCAGGGGTGCTGACTGGAGCTAGAGTAATAGCCCCACCCCGTGGTTGTCAGTGGTCAACTTGCCCGGAAGGTAGTCTCGTTTTCCAGCTATGGTGGCGGCGGACGAGCTCCTGGTCATAGAGGCGCGTGGCCCGGGCGGACTTATGTCCCTGTCGCACGGAGTCAGGTCGCACTGTATTTGCCCCTCCCTAGGCTCCTTCTGGGGGTGTTGGGCTGCCCTCTGTGAGACTTCACTGCATTTTTAATGTGAAAGGCCAAAAAAAATATTGTATATAGGGAAGGTGTATACTGTTTACTTGGTACTGTATAAGGAAGTACTGGATGAGAAGTTGTTGAATGCTGTGAATAGAATGCATGAGGCCTTCAGTTTGTGTGCGAGTTCTTTGATCTGAGTGTTGGACTGAAGCACGGGTGCATTATGTCTCCATGGCTGTTTGATTTGTATATGGATGGAGTTAAAAATGAGATACAGGGTTGGGCAGTGCATGTTAGAGCAGCTCTAATGAGAGAAGGCAGCATTTGGAAACTTCCCGTACTGTTGTTTGCAGATGATACTGTATTGTTTAATAAAGACGATTGGGAACTGCAAGGCTTGGTGAATGAGTTTGGGAGAGTGTGTAAGAAATGGAATCCAAAGATGAATGTAGAGAAAAGTTATGATCTTCGAGAGAAATGAAGTCACTAAATGTACAGTGAGGTTTGATAATGAAGAAATGGAAACTGTGAGTGCATTTAAATATTGGGTAGGACAGTGGATGTTGAAGCATCTAATGAGGAGGATAGGGCGTGGAAACTTCCTGTACCAGTACTGTTGTTTGCTGATGGTTCTGTAAAGATAAATGTGAGCTGGGAGGCTTAGTGAATGATTTTGGGAGTGTATGTAGGAAACAGAATCTAAAAGTGAATGTAGTGAAGGTAGAGTTATGTTCTTTGAGAGAAATTAAGTCACCATTCAGAGTGAGGCAGTATGGTGAAGAAATGGAGAATGTGAGTGCATTCAGGTACTTTAGTGTAATGAGTAAGGGTGGGAGTTTAGAAGATAAAGTGCATGAAAGGGTGCAACAGGGAAGAAAGGTTGATGGTTCACTGAACACATTGATAAGGGATAGAGAGTTGTGTATGGAAGTCGCTGCATGACAGTACTGCATGACAGTGCTGTTATTCCTTGTTGGAAGGACACAAGTCAAGAGTGAGAGCAATGGAAATGAGTTATTTTAGAGATGCATGCACAGTTACAGGGTGAAACACTAAGGCAGACAAGCAAATGAGGAAGTAAAGGGGCATTGTGGTATTGATGTAGATATGATTGAAAGTGGTAAGAATGCTTGGCCATGTGGAGAGGATGGAGAATGAGGGACTGACTAGAAGATTTTATGTGAATGAGGAGGAGGGGGAGACCAAGCATGCGATGGAGGGATGGAGCGAAAAGATATTTGAGAGAGTGTGTGTGTGTGTAATTTGGAGGGAGGGTAGTCAAATGGCAGAAGACAGGGTGACATGGAGGGCAATTTGTCTGTGGTCGTAAACCCACCCCTTATGGGATTATGGCATCTGGCACTAGAATTGTAAGAACTGTAGAGAAATGCTTACTGAGGAATGTGCATGAAGTATGGAGAGTGGATATGCAAATAATGGGACTGGTGAAAGTTATAGTAAGGAAGTCTGTGGACGAGAGGTGAGATTGGATGCACATAGGATGGCAAGAGAGTGTATGTGAGAGTGAAGGTGGTAGGTGGTGTGGTAGGTCAAGGAGGTGGAGAGATATCAGAAATGAATCTGTGAGAAAGTTATATAAGAAGATTGAAGCTAGGGAAGTGATAGAGTTTGAACTGGTTGGATGGATTTTGTATGAAGTTTATGAAAAGGGTTTGACACCCCATTTTTACTTGACAGTCATGTGAGGAAGGCCATGCCTAGGAGGATTCAGGGGCTCAAATGGTAAGTGAATGGGTGTGAATTTTGTTCTGTTCTGATATATATTTTTTTTTAATGCAAGGAAGAAGGAACCAAGGGCTAGAAGCCTGCAAGATTGTTCTCCCCAAGAAAAAACAAAAGCAAGATAACAGAGGGCCAAATCAGAGATCTATTCATTTCAAGAAGCCTGGACACACAGCGTTTGCAAGACTGGAGACCATAAGCAATAGGAAATACAGACAGAGGAAGATGATTCCAGAGTTGACCTGTTGCATACATAAAGGACTGGGAGTAATAGCTAACTCTTGCATTAGAGAGTTGGGCATAAAGAGGTGAGAGTTTGTTGCTAGACAGGCGCTACACACCCATTGTATTGGTGGAGGGATGCAAGCATAAAGTTCAGAGGAGCAGTGACCATTGAAGTAGTGATAGAAAAGAGATAAAGATGCAACAGTGTGGCAAAGAGGCGCAAGTTGAAGGGAGTCAGTAAGAGGAGGAGAGTTAATGAGACAAGAAGCCTTTGACTTCACATTGTTGAGAAGAACTCTATTTTGGGAGCCTCCCCACATATGAGATTTGTACTCTATACAAGAGCAGATAAAATCCATGTATAAAGTCAACAACCGTCCAGGGGTAAAGAAAGCACATCTGATCTCTTGGAAGCAGATTTTACAAGAGTGGTAATATGATCTTTTGAAGATAAATTCCAAGAGAATGAAACCCCAGGTATGTTTAATGATGATGAGGGATTGAGTTGGATATTGTTAAAAATAGAAGATACTGCTGCAGAAGATTTTGACAGGTTCAGAGATGTAAGAACTTAGTTTTTGAAGCATTAAAAATAAACAGATTACTGTTACCCGAGTCAGATATATGAGCCAAGTTAGACATTAGGTGTGACATTGCCTCATTCCTTGTTTGCAGAAGTATTTTTTTTTTTTTTTATGTGTCTGACTCTGAGCATAGGCTTCACAGTCTGATTCCAAGGCCCAGTAGTCCTCCTGCTTACCATAAACTTCCACATGTCATGGCTGAGTTGGAAGCTGCAGCAAGAAGGAAAGGTACAAGTTGACAGACAAAGGCAAAACAGTTTACCTAAGCAGGGTGTAAGCACAGAAGCACAGTTCTTAAGGACAACAGGAGAGACCCCAACAGTCCCATATGCCTTGTTAGTACTGAGGCCAGTGATGGCAGAAAATACATCAGTTGAAGAAATTTTAATGTCATCAGCGTATGAGTGATGAGGTACCTTAGAAGGTCATTGATGAGAGTTGGTAATAGGACAAAGCCCCCGAGGAACACCACTACTGATGGCTGTAGGAGGAGAATGGTGGGGGTCTACAACAGCAACTATAGAATGACCAGAAAGGAAGCAAGAGGTGAAGGCACAGATAGAAGGATAGAAATCATAAGAGGGCTGTTTGGAAATTAAAGGTTTATGCCAGACTCAATCGAAAGCCTTTGAGATGTCAAGTGCAATGGCAAAACTCACCAAAGTCTTGAAAGGGGGATGACCAGGAGTCTGAAAGGTAGGTGAGACGATCGCCAGTGGAGCATCCATGGCAGAACCCATACTGACGTTTGGAAAGAAGGTTGTGGTAGGAAAGACGCTTTCAAATTTTTTTGTTAAGAATAAATTCAAAAACTTTTGAAATACAGGATGTTAGAGCAATTGGGCAATAGTTAGAGGGCTGGGAATGGTCACCATGCTTTGGGACAGGCTGAATGAGAGCAAATTTCCAGCAAGAAGGAAAGGCACAAGTTGACAGACAAAGGCAAAACAGTTTACCTACACAGAAGCACAATTCTTAAGGACAACAGGAGAGACCCCATCAGGCCCATATGCCTTGTTAGTACTGAGGCCAGTGATGGCAGAAAATACATCAATTGAAGAAATTTTAATGTCAGCCATGAGGAAGTCAGAGGGAGGAAGTGATGGAGGCACAGCACTGGATGTTAGAGCAATTGGGCAATAGTTAGAGGGCTGGGAATGGTCACCATGCTTTGGGACAGGCTGAATGAGAGCAAATTTCCAGCAAGAAGGAAAGGCACAAGTTGACAGACAAAGGCAAAACAGTTTACCTACACAGAAGCACAATTCTTAAGGACAACAGGAGAGACCCCATCAGGCCCATATGCCTTGTTAGTACTGAGGCCAGTGATGGCAGAAAATACATCAATTGAAGAAATTTTAATGTCAGCCATGAGGAAGTCAGAGGGAGGAAGTGATGGAGGCACAGCACTGGATGTTAGAGCAATTGGGCAATAGTTAGAGGGCTGGGAATGGTCACCATGCTTTGGGACAGGCTGAATGAGAGCAAATTTCCAGCAAGAAGGAAAGGCACAAGTTGACAGACAAAGGCAAAACAGTTTACCTACACAGAAGCACAATTCTTAAGGACAACAGGAGAGACCCCATCAGGCCCATATGCCTTGTTAGTACTGAGGCCAGTGATGGCAGAAAATACATCAATTGAAGAAATTTTAATGTCAGCCATGAGGAAGTCAGAGGGAGGAAGTGATGGAGGCACAGCACTGGATGTTAGAGCAATTGGGCAATAGTTAGAGGGCTGGGAATGGTCACCATGCTTTGGGACAGGCTGAATGAGAGCAAATTTCCAGCAAGAAGGAAAGGCACAAGTTGACAGACAAAGGCAAAACAGTTTACCTACGCAGAAGCACAATTCTTAAGGACAACAGGAGAGACCCCATCAGGCCCATATGCCTTGTTAGTACTGAGGCCAGTGATGGCAGAAAATACATCAATTGAAGAAATTTTAATGTCAGCCATGAGGAAGTCAGAGGGAGGAAGTGATGGAGGCACAGCACTGGATGTTAGAGCAATTGGGCAATAGTTAGAGGGCTGGGAATGGTCACCATGCTTTGGGACAGGCTGAATGAGAGCAAATTTCCAGCAAGAAGGAAAGGCACAAGTTGACAGACAAAGGCAAAACAGTTTACCTACGCAGAAGCACAATTCTTAAGGACAACAGGAGAGACCCCATCAGGCCCATATGCCTTGTTAGTACTGAGGCCAGTGATGGCAGAAAATACATCAATTGAAGAAATTTTAATGTCAGCCATGAGGAAGTCAGAGGGAGGAAGTGATGGAGGCACAGCACTGGAAATGTGTAAGGTGGAATTGGAGGAGAAAGTCTGAGTGAAGTGTTCTGCTTTGTTAGTGGAAGAAACAGCTACAGAGCCATCAGAGTGGAAAAGAGGAGGGAAGGATGATAAGGTAAAGTTGTTAGAAAGGTTTTTGGCAAGGTGCCAGAAGGAGCAGGAAGAATTTGAGTTGGAGAGCTCAGAGCATTTAGTATGAATAAAATTATTTTTCACAGACAGCATGATTCCGGGCAGAAATATAAAACAGATGAGATTCAGGGGTGGGTTGGCTCCAGTACTTTTTGTAGGCCCTCTTAATGTTGTGAACAGCATTAAATAAGCATGATTAAACCAAGTTTTTTTTGTATTAGTCAATATAAGAGAAAAAAATATATGCTTCCGTGCCCAAGAGAATAACCTTAATGTGCAAGGCACACTTAGATATTTCTTGGCCATGGAAGCAATAATCATTCCAGGGAAGGTCAAAGAAATACTGCCTGAGGGCCTCCCAGTCAGCAGCACCAGAGTATCACAGCCACCATTTATTGGGAGGGTCCACAGGCATTACTGGAGCAATAGAACAGGTTACAGTGATAAGGCTGTGACCAGAGGAACCCAACAGAGAGAAAAGATGAACAGCATAGGCAGAAGGATTAGTTGTAAAGAAGAGGACAAGTATGTTCGAACTCTCTTCAGAACAGTGAAGGATATTGGTGGGGTGCTGTGCAAGCTGCTCTAGGTCATTAAAGATAGAAAAGATGTAGGCTTGTTCACCAGGTGGACCAATGAAAGGAGAGGAGAGCCAGAGATGGTGGTGAACAGTGAAATCACCTAGAATGGAAATTTCAGAGTAAAGAAAAATTGATAAGGTGTATTCCATCTTAGAAGTATGATAATCGAAGAATTTTCCATAGTCAGTAGAATTAGGGGATAATTATCCCCTATGCTATTTACTTAAGTAAATAGCAGAGATATATTTAGTCAGAATGACAGGATAGCCAAAGCCAGAGAGTAGAGAATTCAAAAGATTCAAGTTCAGGAACACAAGAACAAGATATGTTGATGCATACATATACACAGCAGCCATTTTCAGCTTTGAAGTGAGTATTGAGAATGTAGGAGGGTACAATTAAGGGTTTGCTATGTCACCTCAGACAACTGAGTCTCTGACAAATAAGTGAGGTTTACAGGAGAGGTGGTGTTCAACCAAGAGAAGTTAGAGGAAAGGCTGTGAGTGTTGCTGAAATGAAGAAGTAAGTCAGACAGTGGTTCCAGGCATTTTGCACTTATGTTTTTCTATTTTCTTGCTTTCTGGACCTGACCTTATCCCATCTTTGGGTGGGGAAAAAGAGGAGGGATGATGATGATGATGATATAAATTTAACATCCAGTCTCATCTTCTCCACTTTGGGGCATAGGGACACGTGACCTGGCTACCATATATAGATTTATTTAAAGATGGGAGACAAACCTGGCAGCATTTCACATGACAACAAAACCTCCAGTTACCTTGGGCATTGATCCCATTGCATGTAAGGCTCAAACATCACTCTGTTCAAAGTACTTTAACACTAGACCACCAGGCATCTACAGAAACATAATCATAAAATGAGCTTCAAAATATGGCATACTAAAATAATTTCTGAAAATACAGTTAGCACTAGGGAAATAAGATCACTTTTTACTTTGTTCATTTTTCTAAGCTTATCATCATAAACCGAGGTTAAGACAATACAATGCCAGCAGATTTCTCTTGTTTATTACAGATCACACTCTCACCCATCCTTCATTCATCAATCACATGGTTTATTGAGTCTTCGTAAAGCTAAAGCGACGCAACCACTTAAAATGAATCTCTTACCCTAAAAGATTTCTGTTTCAAAATAGAATATGCTCTCATATAAAAGATACACAACACTTGTATTTGTCTTCCTCGGTTACCCTTTGTGCACGTATGGAATCTGGGATGGGAACAAAAATATGATAGGCAAACACTCAAGCTTGGCACACACTATCAGTTAAAAAGGATAAAAAATAAATTAACATAGTTTATCATTCCTCAGCAAAACACTATGCAAACCTCAATGAAGTTATATCCTATGTATATAACTGGATACTTTTCTCATATTTGCACATAGTCATGAGTGTATGTTACTCAAAATTGGCATATCTACAAATGAAAATCTACTGACATCAGATTCATCAATCTGTATATATATATATATATATATATATATATATATATATATATGTAAACTTAAATACTTATACAGTATTGTAGTCAAGGAAAGCACTGAATGTGTTAGACAGGATCACCTGGCCCTGCTGGTGTATTCCTAAACTGGTGTACAATATTCCTTTCACCTATGCTCACACCTGTGGCAGATATTTGCTTTATGGAGCTGGCAGGCTGGCTTAATCTCAACAGCAATGACAATTCATTTTTAAATTCAGGTTTGCTGAGTCTTGGTTAAGTTGCAGTGTATAAGAAAATATATACAGGGGCATCTCATGATCAGTACGGGAATGGTATATTGGCAGATTAATCAAACTGTACAAGTGTTATGTACCATCCATTCATTCTTCACAGAGCTAGGAGATTCAAATGAAGAGTGCAGTGTCATTGTGAATTCATAAAATCTACTGATACAAAAAACTGTATAACCTACATTTTACAAAAATGCCAAGTGATAATGAAAACATGCCGTTAATGACAATGCTCAACCTGACATCCTAATACAAACTTCAGAACACCCTATGACTGAAGCATTGATGAGACATTAATAAATACATTATATATATTAATAATAAAAGCAGGTACTGGATAGTGTATGTGTGTATATATATATATATATATATATATATATATATATATATATATATATATATATATATATATATATATACATATATATATATATACAGTAATTATATCTGGAAGGTACTGCACTGTAGCAACAATAATTTTGGGAAGCTTTATATGGTTTACAATGATTAAATTAGAAAAAATATTAGTGAGAATTGAATAAATGTAATTATAATCTGGAAATGTGTTCACAAAAAGTTTAAATAAATGAATGAATAAGTCATGTCTCCATGGTTGTTCAATCTGTACATGGATGGGGTAATAAAAGAGGTACAAGGTAGGGTAGTGGATGTTGGAGTGGCGCTGGTGAGAGAGGATAGTGTTTGGAAACTCCCTGTACTGTTGTTTGCAGATGATACTGTGTTGTTGAGTGAAGAAGAAGGGGAGCTGCAAGGCTTGGTGGATGAGTTTGAGAGAGTGTGTAAGAAACGGAACCTAAAGGTGAATGTAGGGAAGAGTAAAGTGATGGTGTTTGAGAGAGGTGAAGTTAGTGAATGTACAGCGAGGTTGGATGGTGAGGAATTGGAAAATGTGAGTACGTTTAAGTATTTGGGTAGTGTGATGAGTAAGGATGGAGGTTTGGAGGGTGAAGTGCTTGAAAGGGTACAGCAGGGAAGAAAGGTTGCTGGTTCCTTGAAAGCAGTGATAAGAAACAGGGAAGTGAGCATGGAAGTGAAAAAGTTACTACATGACAGTATTGTGATACCAACTCTAACGTACGGAAGTGAAACTTGGACATTGTTGAAAGGACACAAGTCAAGAGTGAGAGCAGTGGAAATGAGTTATTTAAGAGGAGCCTGTGGAGTCACGCGGAGAGACAGGCTGACGAATGAGGATATAAAGGAACGTTGTGGTGTGGATGTGGATGTGATAGGAAGTGTTATGAGGAATACACTGAGGTGGTTTGGCCATGTGGAGAGGATGGAGGGTGAAAGATTGACGAAGAGAGTGTATATGAGTGAGGTGGAGGGGGAAAGAGGGAGGGGGAGGCCAAGGATGAGATGGAGGGATGGGGTGGAGAGGTATATGAGAGAGGGGGGTGTGAGTTGGGAGCAGGGCAGTGAAATGGCGGGGGACAGGGAGACTTGGAGGCGATTTGTTTGTGGCCACCCCAGCGGGATTGAGGCGTCTGGCAATAGATAGATAGATAGATAGAATAAGTTTTCAAGCTTAAATTTAAAAAAATATGTATATAGATAAATGGTGTGTGCATGTACTGAAGGTAGTATGTACTATATATAAACAACAGTGGATCAGGGTGCTCTTGAAGCTTCCGTTCCCTTTCATTGTACAGTAAGTCCCTGGTCTCCTGTACTGTAATTCACTCAGTGCAGATCAACAGCAGTGAAAAATCATCAGCAAAGAGTACCTACATTGTGTGGAACTACTCTGCCATCTACTGAGGCATGACTAGCTAGGACGTTCAAATGTGCTGCTCCCAACCTTTACTGATGGCCAGCCTTTTCTGTCACTGTTGGTTCAGCACTGTCCTTAAGACCACCCAGTATAGTAGCCATTTGTCTGCTCTTTTTTACCTTTCTGGCCCAGAGTTATTGCTTTTTCTGTAGTGTTTTGGAGAGCCAGAGACTATACGGATCAACAGTCAGTTTTGTCTATCACAATTTCTTGCTTGTTTTGGGTGGTCTTCTGTGTAGGTGCTCTCTCCTTGTAGCTGCAGTCTAAGGGCTGCTTTGTTTACCCTCTTTTCCTTCTTTTTTCTCCTTCTTTGCATCCTTCTGTTGTTGTAGCCTTTTTCTTGCCTTTTCTGTGTTTTTTCTTTTTCTTCCATTTTGTTTTGCTTTTTGGTATTTTAAAGTGTGCAGCTGTGCAGTCCCCTACTGTGTGTGCATGCACAAGGACATCAGTATGGCTTCACTTTTGCAGTGTATCATTTTTAAGGCATTGCTTGTCCGGTGCAGCCACTCTCGCGCAGCTAGCCCGAGAGTGGCTGCACTGGACGTATCCTTACTATACCATCTTTTTCCCATGTTGTTCCCGTGCTGCAGCATGCCCCTCATTCCTGTGTTCAGTCTTTCTGCCCCAGGACATATTCTCCTAAGTTGGTTTTGCAACATTGGCAGTGTCATATCTAGAATGCAGTTTCTCCTGTCTGTGGTGAGATTCCCTTGCTTGGTCAAGCTTAACCACCAATCAGTCCTATCTGGCCCACTGTCTAACCAGGCTCTGCTCTTCTTTGACCGGGATATGCTGTAGTGTCATTTCCCTGGTTCTGCTTGTCCTTGCAGTGCTTGGGTGTTCTTGGTTGTCAGTTTGCCCACAGAGGTCTCCTAGGTGATCTGTCTCATGTTGCCCATTCTAGGCATTTCATCATTCTGCTGTAAAGCATTTTTTTTTTTTCCCCTTCCCCTCTTTGAGCAAGCTGTCCCTCCAGTATAAAGGCATTCTTCTGTATGCATTTCCTACCCTATGGTTTCTCTACAGTTAAAATGGTGTGAGCCTCATTCCTTATCCTGTAGGCAGGAATATTTAGACAATAAAAAACAGCCAAGATTTTCAGTGACTCCTGTCCCTCACTTGAGATGCCAAATATCAGAAGCAGTGGCAAGCTTCAATGTTATTCCTTGTATTGATATGTGATACCCAAATTTCACTGTCTTCTAATATTTACTTGAAAAATCTCACTGCCACACTTGTCTTCCCCATACAGTCCTTTTGAAATATAAATCCCTGTCTCATTATGGGAGCCCTATCAACTTTTCTTCCAAAAGGAAGAAGCAACTGGTGCTGGGATGGGTCAAGTCCACCCCTGGGCCTCCAGATGGGCATGACCAGACATTATGTCCCCTCAGCATTGCCAGCAAATAATCCCAAGAGGTCCTTTATGCCCCAGTGACAAGAATTGAGGATGGTATGCTTTACACATCCCTAGCAGTCAGCATCACTTCAAGCTGAGTGCAGTATTACTGCTTCTACTTCAACCAAGGGAAAGTCCCTCACAAAACCAACCCAATAGTCGGTCTGCAAGTTAGTTAACCCATTTGCACCCAGTGTCCTCAGTATAGGATGGATCTGGGCATTTTCAAAAGATAATAAAGAAGGGAACACCGGGGTAGAAGCCTTTGAGCTTCGTGACTAGAGCCGGTAGGCTGAGGGCAGTACACTTAGTACCCTTCCAGCACAGTCCCTCATGCAGGTGCCCTGGGAGCTAATGGGTTAAGCACTAGCAAATCTATCAGTTTCTTTAACCCATTTGCACCCGGTGTCCTTAGTATAGGATGGAACTGTGCATTTTCAAAAGTTAATAAAGAAGGGAACCCCAGGCTAGGGACCTATGATCTTCTAGACCTTAAGCTGATAGGAGGGGGGCAGTACGCTTAGTACCTTTCCAGCACAATCCCTCACACAGGTGCCCTGGGAGCTAATGGGTTAATAACTCAAATAGCTAATCAGTATGTAAACTTAACCCACAGTGCATCTAAACATGGGCAAGCAAAGCCTATCTACGTAATCAGCTCTCCAATTGTTCTTGCACAGCTTTCAGACCATTTAATTTAGGCCATTCCTCAGTGGGCCAAGGGCAGTCTACTCAGCGAACACCTCCTTCTTTGTTGCAGAAAACTCCCCTGTTGGATTTGTTTCTACCAAGAAACTCCTCTCCCAAGAAGGAGTCACTTCTATCAGGGCACTAGCACCTTGACCAGCCTCAAGATCCTCACAGGGCTCTTCTGCTTCCATCTGGAGTACCACCTGTTGATTGTACAGCTGGATACTGTCATGGATTTCGCCTCAGGACTTTTTTCTCTGATACCTCTTTCCCCATTATCAGATTGCTTCTTTGATCCTGTCCTCAAACCTGGATCTTTTTTTGACTATTCTCTCTTGACACTTCAGTATCCCAACTCTTCTCTTGTCTTGCTACCTTTCCGAACTCCCTGTTTTGTTTTACAGACCAAGAGTTGGACAACAAACCAGACATTCTGGGTTTCACCTAAGATGACAAAGTGGCCTCCTTCTATCTTCTAAGGCATCAACATTTCAGTCACTCTCCAGCCACAAAGTAGCTGTTGAAATCAGAGACAAGGGTGGTAGGGTTACCACTTCAGATTTGAAAGGTAAGTCCTGCCAAGGAGTTGTGAGATAGTCAGTACTTCCCATGAGCTCAAAGTTGGAGCATGAGAACACGATTCCAATGAACACTGTCAGTCATGAGTCTCTCTCAAGGAACCTTTTTCTACCATTACAAACACTTATCGAGGGAGAGCTATGGAGTCCTCTTGAACACCTTTAGAATGGATGACAATGACTGATGCACTGAACAAACTTGCTGACACAGAAACCTTTCAATTTAAGACCCATGCATCAGAGGGAAGGGTTCAGTTCCCCATGTCAAAAGCCCTGGGCCTCAAAGTCCATCTCCTTATCACCGTAGAATGGGAAGAATGATGGAAGGATCCTCCACTATGGCAGAGACTGCCTAGAGAATTGGAGGGATCCAGATCCACTGTGGCAGACTGTCTACAGAATAAGTCAAACTACCTCACCATATGCAGCTAAACCACTACAGTGCCAGCATCAATCAGTCAAATTAGCTTAGCCAAGATATAATTCCTAACTTTACAAACAAGTTCATCTTCCTAAGGCGACCCAAGGTAGGCTCCATACCAGTTTCCCCCTCTTAGATCAAAATTGGACCACCAACTCATGGAAACACTTTCACTGCCAAAAGGGAGCAAATCATTCTCCTTCCCACAGGGTACAAATACCTTAGTTTTAAAACTTATGCCGCAACGCCGACTCAGAATCCCACATCTCATCTATTGCATCATCAAGGGTTGCACCATCAACCTTTTCCCAAGTTCCATACACGTAGTTGATCAAGTCATACAAGACCATGTCAGACTCATCACTTCAGTGGGCAAAAGCAGCTTTTGTCGGATTGCATGTTAAGGTTTTATATATTGTATCTTCTATTAAAAAAGAGCTAACTATTGAAGCCCAGAAGTCAGAATCAATTAGCCTTCCCCACCAGGTTGCTACAGTGATTACCTTTATAGTCCAAATTTAGGCTTCAGAGAGTTGTACCAGGTGGCCTTTACTACCAGCAGTGGGAAGAAAGTCCTTCCTCACACTCCCTTCTTTCAAAAGAGACTTAACCAATTCCTGCCAAGAAGAACCACAACAAAACAGGCTCAATGTCCCACCAACCCTTGCACATAGAGAAAAAAAAATCTGTCTCCCTCATGGACCAGAAGTCCATGATATGGAAAGAATGACCAACCTTCCAAAATCCACTCTATCCAGTAATTCTGTATACTGGCCAAGAGGAGCTTGGAGACAATTCATAGCAAAAAAAAGAGCTCTGACATAAACTGACTTCAGTGGCCTCCACTATGCAAACTCTGAACCAGAGTCAAAGCTTCAACAGAGACGTGCCACCTCATCAAAAATCTTAAACAAAGTGGTCAAAAATACTGTCCCACCAGTTTTCAGAGCAAAACTCCAGAATTCCCAAAAAGTGTAGTACTGTACAGTATATTCAGCCTCAGCACACGCAAGTACATAAAAAACCAAGCCATTCAAGATGGTTTGGGATGATGCAGTACAATGGCACCTGTACCGAGGATACTGGATGGAATCTCTTGATTTGCAAGTTGCTTGGTGGCACATCCTGATAGCAAAAATGAGACAAAGTGTTTGGCAACTCATGCTGGAAGAGCCTTTTACCAGTTTCAGTGGCTACTCTCCAGCCTCAGCATCACCTTGAAGGAATCCACATTATTGATCAAATATGTCCTCCTGAAGGCAGTAAGTTAAAGCACTGATGCGTTAGCATAAAGTTGCCTCAATGCACTTATGGATCAGTTGTACATGCCTGTCTAGTCCCATTGCCTATAAGGCACCTCTTACTTGAGTGTCCCAAACATGGAGATGCTCACAGTTGATACTTTTCCAGGTTTAGGGCAGAAGTGGGTCTTACCTTCTTTCTCTCATTCTTGAAGAGGAGGCATGTGCGGTGGGAGAAGCCACCTCCTTATTTGTTGCTGAAGTAGTCTCCCACAATCAGCTTTGGTTTTTATGCATAGTTTTACTGTGTGTCATGATGTATTATATGAATTTTAGTCATATCTGTTTTATATTTTACCCATCCTCGTTCTGCACTTGCTCCTGTTGTACAGAGGCAGTGACCTCTGTTGTTATGCTGCCGTGATCTTTGTAGTGTAATCAATCAGCCTTGATGGTTGTTGGTGGCCCTCACTGAATCACAATGCACCCAGTTGGCTAAGGTGGTGATGGCATTCACCTTGAAGATAAGGCTCCATATTGACATGAAAAAATCATGTCCAAGCCTACACATTGCCTACCATGGCTTGAGGTGGTCTAGAATGCCAGCACTACAAAACTTTGTATCCAGACAAGAAACATAGGTGCCTGATCTGCTCTGAATAATTCAGGACTACTGAAACTTGCATGAGACAGAATTTGGAGCAACTGGTAGGTGCACCAGATTTCTCCATTGCAGCTCACTGTCTAGGTTATCTACCCCAACAGCAGCTGACTCTGACAGGCAACCCCCTGTTCAGACACCATGACCCAGACATCCTGATACCACTAACATCCAGCCTGGACAAGCGGTAGTTACCATCCTTATGGGACATGGTATTACATGGATCCCTCTGTCCCCGAATCTGGCAGCCTTCACAGAAGTGTCAGATTCCAGAATGAGGACACCAATCCTTTAAGTGATACCAGGGAAAAGACCTTTGGAATCAATGGGAATAAGAGATGCAAATCAATGCAAAAGAGCTGATGGTGGTAAAGTTCTCCAGGACCAAGGGCGCTCATTACAAGGTCCCTCATTCATACTGTATTTTGAACGAATTCATACGTTGTGGTATTTACGTCAAAAAATGAGGCACTCTTCTCAGTGGAAAAGCTGTTCAACCTGGCCAGACTCTTACATCCAACACTAGGCACTGCTTCTCTCAGACCATAACATTTAGTGGGCTGACACTCTTTAGATGAATAAGATGTCATCTGTAGATTGGTCCCCAACCCACGATACTGTCCAAGATCTCTGCCACAATATCCTGTCCAAGAAGACAGATTTACTTCCAACCAAAACCAGTGCAAAAACCATACTCTATTCAGAATGAACCCAAGCAGGAGGACTAGATACAAAGGTCCGTTGGACAATCTGAACCTCACTTTACCTGTTCTCCTCACCCAACATCACCCTACTTAAAGTAGTACTCGTATATATACAAACTACTGTGCTTCAGAGGTCATGTATAAGTGATTGCTCCGTTATGGCTGATGCAATGCTGAAGCTCTAATCTGCAACTGTGGTGTGCAGAGGTGATTCCTCTACATTCCCATCATTTCAAGAAGCAGTGGTAGGAACTCTACAAACTTATACCCCTGGATTTTCTGAATCAAACATATTCCAAAGCAGACTCAGCTAAGTAATCCAGATCCTTCTGGAAGAATTATGTCCATCCTCAATGACTCAGTATGGATCATAATGGAAGTCACTTGTACGAGATCGTAAGGTTTCCCTCCTATCTCCTCAATAGTCATTTATTCTTTGAATGGAATCTGCACCTAGTGTCCATTGATAACTGTTACACGACAATACAGGACAGTCTTCTGTTTTCCAGTACGACCAAACCAGACCAGAGAGTACCCATATCAAGACAAGGATTCTCCTTGGACCATCTTCTCCCCTGAGATCACCTCTGTGTTCTTTACAGAAAGGTCCTGGACCTCCTAGGTTACTCCAGTCCATCTTTCACGTCCATCTCAACACAGATATGGCTGTTACATAATGTGCTCTTCTTAGTGTATTTAATTTTAGGGGCAGGAGTATCAGAGTTTATATTGTTAGGACACATTCAGAGACATTAACAAAGTTTGACTCATATTTATCATCAGTATCCATTTTCCCACCACCAGCCAGTTTAAGAAAAAATGAGTCAGAACAAATCCATTACTCCCTTTGTTCAGTTCAAGAATTGCAAAGTACATTCAGTCTTCACAGTCCTTAAACACTAATACAGTACATTATGGGTTTGGTTGGAATATTATAAACCTTGCTCAACACCCAAATATCAAAACCCTGAAACTGAATTAGCAACTCTGCCTCCTCACCAAAAGCACATAATATAAGAAATTTCACTTCATTGGTTTTCTTTTTTGATAAATTTTTGACTGACTGAAATACAGTCTATACCTAACATCCTTCTTTTTTACCTCAACTCTAATATCTCTGTAACAACATACAAGGTAGCAGATTTGGTGCATCAGTGATTTCTTCAGGAAATCAAAGATGTCAGCTATACTAATGTGACCATATTCATATCTGGGATCACTCATTAACTTAAAAGGTTTAACCCAGAGTACTGACATGTGATAGTCTGTATGTATTTACTCTAGGAGACTGTTTTCCCCTCACAAAACTACAGTTCTCCAATGTTTCTCTGAGTCATCAAATTCCTGTAGACTAGAGTGGGACGTTTTGTTTCGTTTCGTTTCGTTTTTAAAGGCTCCAACATGCTTGCATGTGTCGGCCTTGGTCACCTAATGGCGGCTCTCCACGCTGCACGATCCATTGCAGCCTCCCTGTTCAGTCCCTTAACCCTAAGGTCACACATAATGACCTCATCCCATGTCTTTCTCGGTCTACCCCTCATAACCCCATCCCCAATATTAACACTTCTCACCTTCCTCACTCAATTATCATCCCCCATCCTCTCCACATGTCCAAACCACCTCAATCTACCTCTCCTCATCACAACACCAATACACTCCAGTCCCATCCTACCTCTCAACTCTTCCATCGTAAACCCAGCCCCTCCATGCCTTGGACGCAGGGACGCATTGCACATCCAACTAATCATTGTCATTTCTGTACGTCTGAGCTGGCGAATATCTTCCTCCTTCACTGCCCAGGTCTCACTACCATACAGCATTACTACTCCTAACACATGCTGCATACCAAGACCCCTTAGCACGTAGGGAGAGCCCTCTCAATGTCAGGAGAGGCAAGAGCTCCCTGAACTTCTTCCAACCACTTCTCACCCTAGCCACAGAGCTAGCTCCAGCCCCACCTCCAGCACACAACATGTCTCCCAAATAACAAAACTCTTCCACACACTCAAGAGATTCACCAGCAAGTTCAATTCTTTCACGTCTGACAATCTCCACCTGCTCACCCTGGCACGCCGTACACATAAAATCAGCATTATCTCGCAGTCTACCTCTGATACCACTACATCTCTCATGCACCCATTTATCACACACACCACACAAGATGGAATTACTTCCCACGCCCTTGTGGCAAACTGCACATGGCCACTCTCCCTCGTCTTTGACAGTACCGCCACCAACCCTAGATATCACTTTTGTTTTATCTGCATTTACCCTTAAACCCTTTTGCCCCATACCATCTCTCCACTTCCTAAACCCTTCCTCCGCCTCCCCTTCGTTTTCTGCAATCAACACCAAATCATAAGCATACAACAACTCCCACGGGAGTCCATTTCTAAAGTCACGTGAAAGGGCTTCAAGTACCATGATAAACAACATGGGACTCAAGACTGACCCCTGATGCACACCAACATTCACGGAAAACTCATCACTCAAATTTCCATTCACTCTCACCTGGGTGTGAGCACCCACATACATGGCCATAACCACCCTAACCAGCCACTCCTCCAAGCCAAGCTTTCTCATTGCCCACTTCACCACCTCTCTAGGGACTCTGTCTAAGGCCTTTTCCAAATCAACAAAAACAAAATAAAGATCCCTTCTCCTACCAATATATTTTTCCTGAAGCTGTTGAACAATGAATATGGCATCAGTGGTCCCCCTACCTGGCATAAACCCAAACTGCATCTCATCAGTATTCACTCTTTCTCTAATCATACCTTCTAGAACTCTCTCCATTACCTTCATTATCTGATCTAAAAGCTTTATACCTCTATAATTTCCTCTTTCCAGGGCATCACCCTTCCCTTTATACACATTTACAATTACACTCTTCAGCCAATCATCTGGGACAACACACTCATAAATAATCCTATTTATCAGGTGAGTGACTAAACTCACCCCTATATCGCCTGAGGCCTTCAACATTTCGGCAGTCAACCCAGACACACCTGCTGCCCTCCCCACCCTCATCCTGCCTATTGCCTCACTCACAGTAGCAGTATCAATCAAAGGCCAAGGGCCAGACACTGGATCTGCTGGCTCCAAACCTTCCCTGTCGCAGTCAAACTTCTCATTCAACAACCGGTTATAATGCTCTCTCCATGCATCTTTAATATCTTCACTGTTCACCACTACCCTTCATCATACTTCACACACTGCTCACCCATAATATCCCGATTACCCCTCTTCACCTGACCTGCCACCCTAAATATATTTTTCCTTTCCCCATGATTTAGGTTATCAAGTAATTGTCTCTGTGACTCAGACTTTGCCCTGTATACCTCTCTTCTAGCCCTACGCTTGGCAGCCAAATATTCCTCTTTGCTACCACCCTTCTTCCATTCCCAGAAAAGCCTTCTTTTCTCCTTAACTGCAGCTTCTACACCCTCATCCCACCACCAAGTTACTTTATGTCTTGGTGGTCCTCTTGTCCAACCGCATGTTACATCAGTAACTCTCAAGAAATTGTTCTTGAGGGCTCTGTACTGTTCATTAACACCTCTGTCTACAGCTCCCTGTTCAGCCACCACTCTCCTCAACTCGCTATAGAAGGCATCCCTTACTAATTGGTTTTTCAGCTTCCATATTTTCCTCCTAGGTACATAAGTCCTCTTTTTTCATCACTTCTTGTTCTTTAAGCACCATATCACAAATCAGCAGTTTTTGCTGCTGCACACACTCCTCACTTCCGTATAACTTTAACATCCCACACTAATCTCCTATCGGCCCTCTCTAAATCCGAGAAAATAATCTATCTGACTGCTATTTCCCCCAGACTCATACACGTAATTAATCTACTGTCTCTTTTCCTAAAATATGTGTTGCACACAATCATGTCCGTTTGCACTCCCCAAACTCGAGTATTCTTTCCCCTTCTGCATTCAGCTTGTAAGACCATATGCACATCCCCCATGCACTGCTTCATAACCTTGTGCTGCTTCACCTACTTGACCATTTAAGTCCCCTCCCAAAATCACTATCTCATCATCCACGTGTACTCACCCACTACACGTATTAAATCATCCCAAAATCTATCTTTCTCTGAGTTCATCCAATCCTGCCTGTGGAGCATATGCCGATATAATCGCAGCTATCTTCTTCTTCCCAAGCAGAATTTTCACTACCATAATATCCCTATCGCTTACTCTCAAAACATTCATAACATATTCCCACCCATTTCTCCGCAACCATCACACCAACAACTCCACATATCCATCTGTCCCATCCTGCCAAAACAACTTATAGCAACAGTCCTTCCCAACAATGCTTTCTTCTGGCTGATCCACCCCTGTACCGGACTTCCTGTAAACACGCCACATCCACCCACCTCCTTACTGAATGCCTCAATGACTTCCCCCTGCTCTTCCCCTCAAACTTCCCACATTCCGTGAACCCACCCTCATCCCCATGGGTGATTTACTGTCCTCAGGCTTGCTTTGAAACTTATTTTGTTTTGTCATCTTCAGTATTAATAAAGAGGGACAGACACAGCACAGAGTCCCACTCACTGCACAAAGTCCCAGGTCCGGGCAATGGATGCCTGGGACCCCTAGCCCACCAGCTTACCGAGTGGCTGTGGGTAGTGGCCTCGGGGCACCTCTGCCAGGACAGCTGCAGGGACACCCTCCAAGCGTCTTGGCACTGCGGTAACTATCCCCGCCATTATACACCCACTGATAGGGCAGCTTCCTAGGGCGCTACTCCCAGGTTCAGGCCCCTCTCTATTGGGTGCGGCAAACGGCAGCCTGGGGAACCCGCACATGCCTCTGTACTCCTCTCGCATCAGGCCCGAGGCCCCATCTCTGCCCTGGACCCACGATTCATGCCGGCGGAACCCCCACCACGCCTCCCTCACGCCTGCTTAAATTAAGACAAAAATTAACTGGTCCCATATTATCACTTTTTGTTTTGTTTTTTTTAAAAATCTTTTCTAGTTTAGTTGCCTAATCTTCAGTCTGCCCCACACTGTCCCATTCTACAAAAGTTTTTAACTCACCAAGGGTATTACCCTGTAGATATTCTTTAGTTTCTTGACATGGGTCCCACTCATTTAGGTTTGTTAAGTTTAATCTGGTACCTTTTTATGATATGCCTGTGATATAATGATACCCATACTGTTCGTATTTATGTAGCTGAATAACGTGCATTAGCTCATACATTCAATGGTATTTCAAGCCTTGATCATGCTGTGATTGCCAGTATTTTATAATGAAATACACTATATTTATAACATTTTATGCCATGGCATATGTGATAATAATACTAAACCCATGGTAATACTGCTTCCTCTTTTAATCCTTTCCCAATAGACATCCTATCATCATGCATCTTGAATCCCCTCCAAAATAGAGAGCTGTTACCTTTTTTCAATCAACAGGCAAACCTTAAGAGAGCACTTAAGTTAAGTCATGATGACTGAACTAGACACTCCTCCGACAGGAGAGGCATTCATAGCTTCCAGGGACTTGTACACTACATTCATGCGGAGTCTTGTAAACTGATGGGTTCTGAGAATAAATCCCTCTGTTTGTGGGCCTAAGAAATGTACTGCTATCCTGTACCATGGGCCCTTCATACCCTCCTTCATACTACCTTACCTTCTTTACCCATACCTACCTACCCTTCATGGGTATCATGAATGAAAACAAACAGGGCTAAGCATCATCAGGAGTGCTGGGAGTGATACATATGAATCCTCTCTGGTGTGGCCTTGCCACAGCTGATATCAGGAGGTGTTCACACAATGCAGGTGCACTTGCTGGTGAGTTCTCACTGATGGTAATTTTCTTCCTACCAAGTAAACTGGAAGTGCCAAACCCAGGGACTGTCTCAGCACAGGAACTATCTGACAGGGAGACTACACATTCCTAGGGGCTCGCAAATAGTGGGTTTTTATTTTAAAAGCCCACCATTTTGTAAGTGGTATATCTGTTTTTCAGTGATTAAAGGACTGGATGGATGTGTGTTGGTTTAAAGTAGCCTGCCCTCAACTGTACTGCATGAATATGTTTCATACTGGATATTCTATGTATTGTACTGTTACATTAAAAATGACCTTATTCAGCACATTACTGTATATCTCTGTAGTACATGGTAATTGGGTGGCAAGAGGCACCATTTTCAGTAAAAACCATGTACTAAAAATCATGTGCTATATGTATATACATAGTATTGCTCTTGTGAGTGGTACCCTCTTTGTTTGTTTGTTTGTTTTTTTAACCATTTTTTTCAAGCATTTTGTAATAAATTCACAGAGGTGTGTTAAAGATGTCTAAGCACCTAGCAGTTGCTCCATCTTGCAATGAAAGGGCTTAGAAAACAAGAATAACTATTATTCCTGAGGTACAAAAAAAAAAATATATATATATATATATACCCCACCTCACCAACTGATAAAACAAGGTAAAATTTATTTATTTTTTTTTTTTTTTTACCTAATGTACAGTAACTTTCCTCATCAACTGGTAAGTCAGTCTTTTCTTGCTTTCTTAGCACTTTCACTGCAAGGGGCAGCAGAATGTTTGCTGGTGTGCTTTGGCATAATTAACCCCTTCAGATGATGTAAAGTAATGCCATGAGAAAAAAAAAAAAAAAATCTTGAAGAGCTGCCCACCCAAGTCATATCATACAAGCAAACACCATTGTTTACTTTGATAACACTGGATCTAGCCCACTTTCATCCCTCAGACCATGCTTTCTACCGTATGCACACAGAAACTGTTTACTCGAGACAGAAATGTTCACCCCCTCATCCTGTACTAGGTGTACTGTGCACTGCAAAAGTGTGTATTACAAGGATGTAATATAATGCAATAAATTAATGACTCTTATGTTCCTGTATTTTTCTATATATGAGCAGATGGATAGAAACAGGAAGCTGATTATGCTATCATATGGGAGGTGCTGGTATGTTTTACCAAATAAAGCTTCCAACACTGGAGAATCCAATTTAAGACCAAAGTGTACCATCAAAGCTTGAAAAACTTGAAAATTGCTGAAATGCAGTGATTACTTATAGTGAGATAAAACTGCAATTACAGTACCGAGAAAAATAAAAATAATGCTGGATATGAGGCTCTATTGCAATAACTATCACGACCACCTGTAAAATATGGTACAATACGTGCCACTCTGAGTGAAAAAAGGGATCCTTTTATGAAAAGAAGTGTGTATTGTATGTCTGCAAAAATTCAAGGTATATATCACTTACATACTGATGAAATATTTCTATATACAACATAAGCACTCATACACACAGATATACAGGTAATGATATGACAGATCTAGATTCTCCGACTGAAATACATGAATGATGTAACAGGTTTGCAAAATCAATAAAAACTACACAACTAAAATAAACTCTATAATACCCTGTTCATTAGTACTGTATAATGTAATGAAGTAAGTATGATACAATAATATATATGATAATACTGGGATGAAACAGTGAAATACTAAACACTAGATACTGGCAGGTGTGGCATCATCTCAATCTTCAACTGACTTTTTAAATTCTTATTTCTATTATGACACTTGTATTATTCAAAAGACTCAGCTCTCTATCACTGAGTTGAATGAAAAACTGAAAAATAAACAGTGAAAAAAAATATAAAATTGTAATGCACTTTACAGAACAGCATAGCACCAAAAACTGAATAAATACTGTGACTGGATTTGAAGTTCTTTCCAGATTGCATTGCCTTACAATCAGACTCAGAGCAGTACTGTCAATCTTTGAGCTTATCTCACTAAGCTTAACAACTGGCCTGCTTATCAACTACTGCAGATACTTTATATTGGTACTGCATACTGGCTGTTTGTCCTGATGGGACACATAGGGGAAGGAGAAACAAGAACAAGCAACTGCAGTGACACACACACTGTAGCTGCAAAGAAATGATAAATGACTTCAACTGTATAAGCAGCAACTGCTTTCAAATAAAGTTCAAAACTGAATAACTTTTTTAAAACAAAAATGGCTTCACAAAATACAGTACTTCAATTAACATATGTATGTTCAACTCACATCTCCATTATTTTCACAATACCAACATTAAATATATTATATCATACAAAAAGAAGTCTGAAGTGCTACTAATGCCATCTTTAATACAGTTCTGCCTGTTGTTCACATCTGTTTGGCAGTCTATTCACCTAATAAACGTGACATTTTGTTCCCAACCTTGCATTGCTTTATATAAATTTCATATAATATAAAAAAAAGAATATGCCAAAGGAAATTATTTTAGCTTCATCTTTCCTTATCATCACCCCTAATGACTATCCTAAGCACTGTACTAACCCCTTCATATTGTCCTTCACCTTTTCATGCACAGTGATGAGTTTTTGACTGGATGAGTCTGTGACCTAATGCACTTCAGGCAGGTGGAGGCCTGACTGGCTGTTAAGTGACTTTTTTTTTTTTCATTCAAAATAGTTTATTCCAGGTTCTTGCATGGCACAGATGGCTTGCATGTGGTGGCATAATGCACCCTGAATGGAGCAGCTGTGGCATCCACCCAGAAGCCAGATCTCCTCATTATTTTCCCTGCAGCTCACTATGGAAAGGACCCTGGTCTGACCATGGTGAGGCACTGTTACCAGAAGGGGACAACAAATCCCTATACAATGTGTGTACTGTACTATACCTGTATGACCACCCACAGAAGCAACTGTTTACATGTGGTTGATGGGTCTGATTGGCCAAACAGATGAGGGTTAAGCAAAAACAACAACAACAACAAATATATGGTATAGATTTGTCACAATGAAATTTCAGTAATTTTTTTACTCAAATCATGTCCATGTGCCAGTTTAAGGCCAAGCTTTCACACTTGAGGCTACCAGAGGCCGCCATTGGTGGCCGCCACTGGTGGCCCAGTGTGAAGGGGCCGGCAACTAGTGTGGCTGTATGAAAACTCCCGATTTGAAAAAAATGCTTTACAGCGCAGTGGCAGCAACCGCTTACGAGCGGCAGACACCAAGTTGCGCTAGTGAGCCACCATCGGGAGCTGGTTGCCAGCAAGGGCAACCTGCAGTGGCCTCGTATGAAAGGCTCCATTGAGAACTAGGGGAAGCAACTAATTGCGGCCACTATGGTGGCCTCGTGTGAAAACGGCCTAAGAGGTATTTCTTATTATACAATTTGCATCACTATGTGTCTTTGGGAGGTAATTTTTGTTAAGCAAATTGCATCTCATTGTGCATGAAGAGGTTAAAAGTACCAGTCACTGGATAAACACATTTAGGAACACTTACTGTACAACCTGATGCAGGCAACTGACACTACTATACACTGTTTGGTTGGTTGTATTTGGCTATCCTTGGCATGCTAAAAGCTGTAAAAATCATGAATGAATTTACTGTACTATGAAGTAGTGCCTCTCAATGACTTCATATAGATTTATCTGTGTTTATGCCCAAATCATGGTGCAGAAAATTTCAAGTATAACCAGCCCAAGAATGGCAGTGTGAGAGAGGTTCAGTTTTCTGCATTTGTACAATTACAAAACAAATGAAGCTACTGCACACCCACTGTTTGTTGGTTGTGTTTGAAAGCTATTCTATGGCAGTACAGTACTGGCATACTAGAATGTAGGATTTATAACTGAATTTCTTATGAACTGGTGCTTCTAAAGGTGTTGATATATAAAAACGTTTGTATTTAAGTCCAGAAAAATAATAGTAAGATATAAGTAGCACCTGCCAAAAGAAGTGGGTGTGTGGTAGAGTTAGTTGTCTCCAATTGTATGTGCTTTGTCACACAGTTTCATTTTTGTCACTTTAGAAACTCTAAAAAAATAATAGCCTCTAACTCAGCACTGCTAATGGATACATCACCTGGAGATGTAATGTTTTGTCAACACCTCAGTGAACAGCTGATCAGATATTTATATTAATATTCTTACATACCACTCAATTTCTGTCACTTTATAGCTAAAAAAAATAATGACACACTTTGACTTGGGGATAATGTTTTGTTTTTGTGTGGAATATTCCAGTTTTCCCAGCTGATAGTTATGTCCTGTTAAGCCTCTCATAAACAAAGCACGGGGCACCGAGAGTCACCATATATGGTTCATTTATAAGTACATGGACATATTTACCAGTACTTGTGTATGGATTTTTATTAATGAATGGTAAATATCTATAAATATTCTTGAGCGTGGATAGACCAATTTGCTGCAAAGAGGTGCCAAAAACTTATTTTTCTACCCAGCTTGGGCCCAATTATGGCTGACAAGTTCATCATGTCATCTGCCTTGTGGAATCCCAATGCATTCATGCAGTGACTGAAAATGCCATAGTCCGGGCCATTTTGGGCAAGCATTTCACTTTCTTCTACTGTTACACTAACTCAAAGTACCTAACCCTCAACTCATTGTGTAATGAACAAATCGCGCACTGGAAACACGTGTAACAGGCAAATAGACTGTGCTTTGAAACAAAAATAAATATATTAATATAGGACAAAATAAAGATTTACTGCAAGATAACAAACTGCAATCACATAGATAATTGTGATGAAGAATGAGATGCTCAACGTGTGTTGGACAGTTTGTGGTTGGCTGCTGGGTGCTGATTGGAGCATACAAGGGCTCTCTCACACCAAGGAGGAAGGGACTGGTGGGGAGGAGGGGGAAGTAAAAGGGAAAAAATAGAAAATTACAAGGGTTGCTATATACATGAAGGAAATATATTAAACCTCTTCTGATTACCATAATCTACTCTTAAAAATAGATCATTTACATTCAGGAAAGCTCACCTAACAATGCTACTCAATTTGCAATCAATAAAAACTGCCAATCCACTGTATTAATCTGGGGGCTAAAATGTATATTTCAAGAGTATTCTGGCCTGCAGATCATGTCACACTATGGCAAATGCTGTGAAAATGTGGAGCAAACCTAGGTATCATGAGCCTACTGATGTCTGCACTGGTGGCTGGGCTGGGGGGAGGGGCTGTATAAAATGGTTTACCATGGCACACCAGGAAAATCAGTCCACATCAATCAGTCAATAAATATATGAATAAATATACTGTATGTATATAAATATATATATATATATATATATATATATATATATATATATATATATATATATACACACACACACACACACACACACACACACACACACAGTAATCCCTAGGTTATCTAATGTACTAGAGCCACAGGTGCATGTCTGAGTATGTGGATAATGGACTTCTTCCCTGGCCCCCTTTTGTACATAACCTAACTTGAAAGCCAGTATAAAAGGTCACTAGAGTACACTGCACATTTGTTCCCTGTTGTTTAACACTACTCTAGTCTGGTCAAGCAGACCTATGAACCACAGCCAAGCAATTAACATGGTCAAGCAGACCCATCAACCACAGACAAGCAATCACCACCACAGGGGCATACCCTATAGTGACATGAAAACATGAAAAAAAATGGCTACACAAGAAAAATGCAATGGGCCCAATAAAACATACGGTAAAATGGAACAGAATGATGAAATAGAATAAAAATATGGTACAGTTCAGTAAGTTAGAATAAAATGAATGTCAACACTTACAAATCGACCATCCCACATCAATCTTACCCATGATCTCCCACTTCTCCAGAGTAAACACTATCCTCTCTTCCTTTTTCCTGGTGAAGGGGCCATTATCACACACCCTAGGAAGAGTATGCAAGGAATTACAAGGCCTGATGCAGGTAGGAAACATAAAAGCTACTATGTCCACCACCATAACAACTGTTCTAGAAGAGCTCTTTACTACCTCCTGTCGCCATGGGGTAATTGTGACTGAGTGAAGGGGGTCCCTAGGTGGATGCTAGGTAAATTAACCAGCCAGACATGGCAGTGCCACTCAGGGCTATTCCCGCCCATCCGTGCAGAAATTTTTTATACACCAAATTTCCACCTGGATGCAAGTATTCTGTCCGGAAATAATGAAAGTAATGGTTTTGAACAGCCAGATCACAATGTTCAGATAATGGATTGTCCAGGTAAAGGCCATCCAGATAATCGAGAGATTACTGTATACAGTATAAATATATATATATATATATATATATATAGAGTACACTCGCATCCAGTACATGTTTGTCCAGTACTATTCTTGTCTAGTTAGCTCTGCAAAAATTCTAAAAAATTTATTCCTGTAGCACAGATTTATTGGGCTAGTATGGATCAGCCATGCAAATTGGGCAAATCCGAGGAGTTCTTCTCTAGTACTGATGTGCTGTAACCAGTACTACTACCAGTGCGCACGGGGGAAGATGGCCAACACTGAGAAACGTTTCCATAATACTGCTGCACCAGTCCAGCACGCCTTCCTCGTGACTTGTGATGTGTGCCAGTCAAGTTGCAGTATTGCACTTCCCCCCACGATGAAGATGATGATGTGTCAGTGTGTGAATATGAGGGAGGATGAGGCAGAGAGGCTTCCTCAGGATCCTGAAGGCCCTCCTCTAGGGGGTCAGGTAGGACCTCTTACAGCCTCGGAAACCCCTCCCCCTTCCTCCCCAAGCCCATCACCACTCACCTTAAAGGTTGGTAAAATCTTAGCGGTGTCAAAATGTAGTCATATTGAATTTTGGGAGGAATATTTGCTGGCCTGTCTGACATTATCCATTCTTCCCATAAGGTCTGTTGTTTGTCCAGTACAGATTTAGTCCAGTAAAGTAGTACTGTTTGACAAAAACACTGCACTGGATGTGAGGGTACTGTACGTATATATTTAGAAGAAGAGAAAAATCGAGATAAGCACTTCACAGAACACAATTAATGTTTCAAAAAAAATACAAAACAAATAAGATTACAGTAAACTACTATAACAGATGGATATATGGATACATATTTTTCATCACCCAATGTGTGGATTACCACTCTCGAAGCGACATGACGTATACAGTGTGTGTATATATATATGGTTTGAGTAACAAATTAAGTTTTTGTGTCTAAATTGCATAATGGATGAATGTAATTTATTATTTTGCCAATTATTATTTTTTTTTACTGGATAATATTTGCAACTTCTCCTACAAAAACCATTAAATGAAAAAAGATCTGGCTACAGATTTCCATTATTCCTACTAAGGAATTAGAACACTTAATAAACAGATATTTACCGTATGTATACCACAACCCCATAAAAATGATAATCCTGCAAAAAAAAAAAAAAAAAAAAAAAAAAAATCACATCAATACTGTAATTAAAATTCACTGTGTCCAATTCATTGACCATACTTAATACAGTACATGTGCAAGGTTGATACAGTTCCAGGTAGCTAAGTAGACAGAATCACTATTAACCATCATTTCAAAGTGAAGGGGCAATAATGAACTCAAAGGAAAAAATGATTCTGTTTGGCCAAAAACTTGCTTTTCCTCTTATAGAGACCTCCGGGGACATTATTCACAGGTTTATCATGACATGGCACACATGATTTGTTAGGTTATTCTGCATCAGGGCAACATTTTAAAAGTCTTATTCATATATATAAATTGGTGCACTCTGGAGAGCTAAGGAAGCACTACAAGTAACTCACTGGACAATTTATGCAAGTAAATACTGTTCAATACACATCATAATAAAGTAAAAAATAATCTAGAACATACTTTTCATGTTTAAATAGGATGGAGAGATGAAATGCCCAGCTGTCTGAACTCTTCCAGGACTTATACCACAGACACAAATCACAGTCCATCACCTCTTTCTGGTGTCAGAATGACAACCACACTATTTATTGTACACCACAGAAAGTGGATGGTAAGGTTGTCACATTCCTATGCTAATGCTATAAAGGAAAGATTTTTAGTTCAAGGTTCCGCCTCTTTTAAGAGTCTCTCACATCTAAAGAGCATATGAGGCATTCCATGGAAATAGTAGCCAACCAACCAACCAAAAAATGACAAAATGGAACTGCAGATCCCACCATGTTCCCCTAGTCTAGATCAAATGTTTTTGCCCCAGAAGAAATGGATAGTTGGCCCTTTTTAACATGTTAGAGTCCAGTGTCTGAACCCCCTGCAATCAGCCCTATTGCATTCAGATGTCCCGACAGACAGTGCTTCTCCATGGCGGAAGAAGACGGGCACAGGGGCAGCTCTGTGTCTCTGATTCAGTGAGTCATTGCACCTGGCCTGTAAGAGTCATACCCTGATGCATAATACCTACTGTTTTATGTGCATACTTACATATACACTATAACAACTATAATGATAAACCCTGAATGGCACTTTTCTGTGGAAATATCACATTTATTGATTTTTTTAAAGGGGGGAAAAAGATCACAGTTATGATATATCAATTGTTCTGTCATTTCACAGTCTTCAAAATGGGAGGGGTTCTGGCTTTCAAGCAGTGTACAAAAATAGGTGATACTGTCCACATACCCCTATTTATTGCATTAAGGTAATTACCATGATTGTAAACACCAGAAAGTTTAGAGAGTTATAATATGAAAGTCCATTAATCTGCTGATTTTATGTGGTGGGTTAACAAAGAAAATTGGAGTGGCCATTGCCACAGAGCTATTAAATTTTCCATTTTTAAATGCTTTTTTCTCCAAACCTTATTTATGGTTACTGGTCCTTCCTCCACAGAATGCCTCATATGTGGGTGGGAAACTTATTGGTCATCTCCATAATCTGTACAGGTGTTTTTTTTTTTTTTTTAATGTGGTAGTACATACAGCTGCATTGCAAGTCAGCAGAGGTTACTTGCCATCAGACCTACTGAGTACATAATAATATTCCCTATTGTTGGTGATATTGAGATTTTTTAGTTCCCATCCCCACTGAGAGAGTCTACTCACCCTCTTATGATACCTTACAAAGAAAGAAAGTTATTCTTGGGGGAAAAAAAAAAAAAAAAATGGATGAATGGTTGGGAAAGAAAATGGATGAATGGTGCTGGATATGCATATCATTTTTACAAAAACACATCACCAAAAAGACAGTTGCAAAAACCTTTAAGGATTGAATAGTTGATTCTTTTAACTCTGGAACTGTCTTCCTTAGTCTGTTTCCCTCTGCCCATGACCCCAGGTAATTTAAACACAAGGTGTCCAAACATCTTGAAATGAATGTACCTTGAGTCTGCTTCTCTCCCAAGTTTTTCTTGGAAAAACAACATTTTGGCTTCTAGCTTTTGGTTATTTATCAGCACAAAAAATATAAAAGTTATTAGAATTAATCCACAGTAAGCGATTAGATTTCAGACAGAAGTATACAGTGCTCCCTCTTGTAATGTGGTACTGAGCTACACGGATTTGTACTTATGCGGTTACCTACGGTGTGGCAAAAAAATATATACCACGGTCACAAACAGATATACCGCAGCGAGTCGTCGGATGTCGGAGCTCTCAAACAGCCCATCTAAAGTCAAGTGTTGCCCGTGATGATGTCAGGTGAGTGGTGCACTGTGATTGGTTGAATGACATCACATCCAAATATACCCCCTACTGGCCACTGAGGGCGTTTTTGGTGGTCTCCCCGTCTTGCAGCCTACATCTGAGGAAGCTACTCCCATGGTACAAAGCATTGCTACACTCAGTCAGAGCCAGTCAGGTTAGAAAATTCCTAAACTCTTTTTTTTTATTAAGTAAAACTCCATAATTTTTTGGAACTCATAATTAATTACTTCACTAATTAGTGATTTCTTCCTAAAAAAAAAAATAGTCGGAAAAATACAGAAAATAAACTGGAGGAATACGAAATTAATTGGTAAGGTCTTTCTCCCGAAAGTCACACATACATTTAGTGCTCATATTTTTTTCGTTTTTTGTGTGTACAGTATATGTGAAAGAGAGTGTATTAATGCAAAATAATAATGTGGTCTATTTAACTCCTTCTAATAACCCCTGCCATTGAACAAGCCTTTACAGTACCAATGTCAGTGATGTCAAGTTAGTGCGAGCTATAAAACACTGAACAATTATGGGAAGGGGAACAGAGGTCACTGGTATGTTTCCATGACTTACGCTTTCTACCATCCCAAGCAGTCAGGTGGTCACGAATCTCAGATGTTACGTCCATATGGCACGTGCACTGTAATTTTATTCTTCTGCTTAATTCTTCTGTGAATCATTGCAAATCACAAGATGGGTTTAGGAAGCTAAAAAACACATTGCCAGGGCATTGCCAGACAATTCTCTTCACATCTTTAAGAAAAAAAATTGATTTTAGAACTCGTAAAAAATAGCTCCAGGGTCAGCCAGCGATGCATTTAAATTTCTGAATCCATGGCTACTGAAAGGTTAAGACCATTAAGCCATACCTACCATTGTTTGTTTCTGGCTAATGGAAGAAACTTACTCTACATACCCAAAAATGGATTTTGTTTCCCAATTTTCCCAATTGTAGGTTAAGTTAGGTTTATTAAATTATTAGGTAGTTAAGCTGGGTAGGTAAAGTGCCCATCATCCACCCACTTAGTGTAGCGGTATTCTGTTTTTAGGGTAGCTCTACATTCAGTGGCAAGCCAGCCAATTTCCCAGAAACCAGGAAATCATTGACAGCACTGGGTGGTAACCTTATAACTAACCAACATGTATTCCCTACGTGACAACAAGTGGCCAGGCGGAGTGTCAGTGCCCCACCCCATGAAAAACAACTAACTAAAAATATGAACAAGAAGCGTCGGACCAGAACTGACCAGCAGCTGACGACTAAGGACCGAACTAAGGACATGGTATGGATTGCGACATGGAATGTAAGAGGTGCAAATGATGAGGTGAGAGAGAGAGAATGTCCAGAGCTTGAGGGTGCCAAACTGGAATGTATGTGGATTAACTGAAACTAACTGGTGAGGTGAGAGTGCAAGAGAATGGGAGTAAGGATGGGGTATATGCGTGGGGAGTGGGTGAGAAAGAGAGGGCAAAAGAAGGAATATGTACAGTATTGTTGTGTGCAAGAGATGAATGGAGAATATAAGTGAGTATGGATCAGTTCGCTTAAGGATTGTGTGGGTAAGACTGCAAGTTGGACTACAAATGTGGGCAATTGTGTGTGCAGAGCGCCAACGTAAGATCGTGCAAGCAAAGTGAAAAGAATAGTTCTGGACAAATGTGGAACTGTGCAAGGAAAAGTCTGAAAGGAATGAGAGAGGAGGTTATGATTGGAGATATGAATGGAAAAGGGAGGGAATGTGAAAATGGATGGAGAAGTTGGAGTTGGGTGTCCCTGCAGAAGTGGATGAGAATGGTAGTGCTCTAGTGGGCATTTTGTGCTAAGAGGGATTATGACAGCCATTACCCTCTTCAGACAAAAAATGACCCACAGGTATATGTGGCAAGTGATGAGAGGGGTGGGTGGTGAACTGTATGAATGGAAGGCAATGATTGATTATGCGTATGTGGATGACAGAACGAGAAGATGTGTAGTGGATGTAAGAGTATTTAGAGGTTGGAGGAGTGATCTTTTCATCCACCACTTGGTGGTGGTGAAAGTAAAGGACCAAATGAAATGGAGGAATAGAAGAAGGAATGGACAGGAGGTAGAAGTTCATCCAAGGAGGGTGGAAAGGTTACAAGAGGAATGGAAATAATGCAGAATATAAGAGAGAAGTGGAGGAGCAATTAGGTGAAAATGAATTTGGAGCAGATGGGGGATATGAAAGGTGTGTGCAGGATATTCAGTGCAGAAATCTGTGCAACATAAGGGAGGTGGTGTGGGATGAAGAGAAGATGAAAGGGAGTGCAAGGAACAGCATGGTGGAATGAAGAAGTGAGACAGGCTGTGGCACAAAAGAAGAAAGCATATAGTGTATGGATGAGAAACAGGGGTGTGGTGGAAGTTGAGGGACAGAAGAGGGAGTTATATGCACAGAGGGGCAGAGGAGTGAAAAGATTAGTAAGATAGAGTAAGAAAAGTGTGGATGAGGAATCTGGAAGGAATTTGAGTGTAAAGTGGAGGGAATGTAAGAAAATGTTCTGGAAAGAGGTAAAGAGAGTTAGATAGGGTGTTAAAGAAGTTAGTCTTAGAGTGAAATATAAAAGTGGTAGATTATTAGTGGAGAAGGGAGAAATAGTAAGCAGAAGGAGAGAACACTTTAAGGAATTGTAGAACATAGAGAATGAAAGTAATGCGAGTATAAGTGGCTGGGGAATGGCTGGGAGAAGGAAGGAGGTGAGAAGACAGGGGAGAAATCAGTAGAATGGGAAGCCGTGGAAGCTAACGAAGAAAGTTAAAATGGGGAAAGCCCCAGGAACTGATGTAGTGTGTGGTGAAATGCTGAAGCATGGGGGAGAGATGGTAGTGAGAACGAATGTGGAAGATGTGCAGATTGGCCTGGGAGGAAGATAATGTCCTGGGTGTTGGAAGTCAGGTATACCTGCTCCTCTGTACAGTGGAAAAGGGGAAAAAGAAATGTGTGGTTAACAGAGGGGTATTTGTCTTCCTAGTGTAATATGAAAAGTATATGGTAGGATACTTATTGACAGGAGTTAGGGAAATAACAGAGGAATCAGTTGGAGAAGAACAGGGAGGTTTTAGGGATGGGAAGAGGTTGTGTAGACGATATTCATTCTTAGGTCTTAGTGGGAAAGGTTTCTAGAGAGGGGAAAGAAGTTGTATCTGGCCTTCATGGATTTGGAGAAAGCATATGACAGGGTGGATAAACAAGGGATTGTGGAAAGTATTAAGAATATATGGAGGAGATGGGAAGTTGTTGAATGCTTGTGAAGAGTATGTATGACGGTGCTAAGGCTGCAGTGTGTGTGGATAGTGAACCGAGTGAATTTTTCTATTTCCAGGTGTTGGATTGAGGAGGGATGTGTCATGTCTCCATGGTTGTTCAATCTTATATGGCTGGGGTTATAAATAGATACAGAAGTAGGCAGTGGATGTT